>NC_060125.1:553405120-553705120 GCF_021461395.2 Schistocerca americana
CACACAACAAATAATTCGGGATGTTGATGTGCTACTGTAAGATGAGGCTGGCATAGCAGGGGAAATCTTGGAGGATCGCATGAAACCACCTATAAGACCAATGGAAAGAAAGAAAGAATCGTTGTTTGTAAAAGACGATTCAGTACTGCAAGAAGATGTAATGAATAGGCTAGACTAATCGCCTGGCGGCAATTGAAAATAAGAAAAAGCAACAGGGAATGAGCGTTAGCTGACCTGTCGAAGTGGCGTCGCTTCGGCCGGGCTGCCTGGTCCGACTGACTGGCACACAAGAGCCTCGGGTCCCGGGATTACTGCCGTCTGTTGCACCTGCGGATTATCCCTAGTGGCGGATCGGTGACGCGTCCTCCCTCTACACCTAAATTTTAGACCTACTGTGCGTGTCTGCTTATGCCTGCACCTGCCACCTACTCCAGCGTCCGAAATACGAGCGAAAGGAAAAGGTGTGTTTGAGTGTGTGTGTGTGTGTGTGTGTGTGTGTGTGTGTGTGTGTGTGTAACAATCAAGTAGTCGAAAATGAAAGACAGTAGTTGAGAAGGTACTTAAACTATCCGGAATGCTGTTCATCTTGTACATTGAGCAAGAAATAGGTTGTTTGGTTGATATGGGGAAGGGGAGCAAACAGAGAGGTCATCGGTCCATAGCATTAGGGAAGGATGGGTAAGGAACTCTGCCGTGCCCTTTCAAAGCAATCATCTTGGCATTTGCCTGAAGCGAATTCGGCGAATAACGGAAAACCTAAATCAGGATGCCTGAACGCGGGCTTGAACCGTCGTCCTCCCGAATCCGAGTCCATCGTGCTAACCACTGCGCCACCTCGCTCGGTGAAAACGCTTCAAATGGCTCTGAGCACTATGGAACTTAACATCTGAGGTCATCAGTCCCTAACTAACGTATGGACATCACACACATCCATGCCCGAGGCAGGATTCGAACCTGCGACCGTGGCGGTCGCGCGGTTCCAGACTGTAGCGCCTATAACATCTCTGCCACCCGGCCGGCTCGCTCGGTGAGTAAGCAATAAAGGTAAGTTGCGAGAAGTTTACGAAAAGGAATTAAAATTGAGTGAGAAGAAATGAAATTATTGTAATTTGCAGACAGCACTATAATTTTGTCAGACAGCAAAGGGCTTGGAAGAACATTTGAGGCCGGCCGTGGTGGCCGAGCGGTTCTGGGCGCTTCAGTCCGGAACCACGCTGCCGCTACGGTCGCAGATTCGAATCCTGCCTCGGGCATGGATGTGTGTGATGTCCTTAGGTTAGTTAGGTTTAAGAAGTTTTAAGTTTAGGGGACTGATGACCTCAGATGTTAAGTACCATAGTACTTAGAGCCATTTGAACTATTTTGAAGAGCATTTGAGAAGAATGGATATACTGAAAAAGAGGTTATAAGATGAGCATCACCAAAAGTAAAACAAGGGTAATGGCATGTGGTCGAATTTAATCAGGTAATGCTAAGGGAATTCTTCTGAGTTTAAGCGCTTCCACTGGCCACCAAACTCCCCAGACATGAACATTATTGAGCAGATCTGGGGTGCCTTGCAACATACTGCTCAGAAGAGATCTCCACCCCCACGTACGTAAGGACAGTTCTGCAGGATTCATTGTGTCAATTGCATCCAGCACTATTTCAGACATTAGTCGAGTCCATGCCACGTCGTGTTGCGTCACCTCTGCTTGCTCGCGGGGAACCTACACGATATTAGACGGGTGTGCCAGTTTCTTCAGTGTAAATAGTAGAACTATACGCATCGCAGTAAACTGACAAAAGGGTATACGAGTTCTGTTCAAAAAAAAATTCCGGAACTTTGTCCACAAAATTTTTCTACGCTTACATTTTACTTATAGCGAATGGTCTCCTTCGAAACACTCTCCTCCACAATTGACACACCGCTCCCAATGCGATTTCCACTCCCGGAAGCAGTCTTATTACGCCTCATGCTGGATCGCGCGAAGCACTCACCCTATGAGAACTTTCTTTTATCTCGCCTATCGCTGTAAATCTTCGTCATTTCAACGGGGTTTTCAACTCTGGCAATAAGGGAAGTCCGCAGGGACGAGGTCTGCAGAGAACGGAGGATGAGGCACACAACGGTTTCGTGTTTTGTGCACGCATCAGCGGGGATGAATGCGCTGGTACGTTATCGTGATGCAAGATCCACGAATTGTCCCGCCACATTTCAGGCAGTTTCTTTCTCACATTTTCTCACAGGCGTCGCAACGCATCCCGATAGTACCATCTATGAACAGTTTGTCTCTGTGGCACGAACTCAGGATGAACTAATCCTTCAAAGTGAAAGAAAACTATCGGCATGGCTCTGACGTTTGACCTGACGAGCTTTTTTTTTTTGTCTTGGAGAACTTTCCCCGACCCATTGAACCTTGGTCTGAACATCATAACCGTAGACACACTTTTCATCACCAGTTATGATGCTCTTAAGGATCATCTTGTTCTCATTTGCGCGATCCAGAAGCTCTTTACATATTGCGAGGTGAAGGTCTTTTTGGTCTTGACTCATGAGTCATGGGACGAACTTGGTGGCAGCAGGATGCTTTCCAAGACGCGTTTCTGTAATACGAACGCTACAGTGCTGTTGGACATACTGACAACGAGTGAATGCGTCTCAGGGAATACGTATCTCACTCAGAAGAAGAGTTAATGAATTCCGTTTATTTAATTCGGAAATTAGATTTTGGTGGGTTGAGGTTAACGACACGCATGGGAATCCAATAGGCGAGAACGAAACCTGCACGGAAAGAAATAACCACTTTGGATACTTCGATCAAACGTCCAGCGACACAGCCGAGGGAACCATTACGACGTACACACCTCGTACCTTTCATCTGGACCAGAGCAAGCAATACATTACATGGCAGGGGGCAGTCTCCCTCTGTCAAATAGCAAAGCTAGTGTCTCCTATCTTGCTCCTTTCTCTTCATCATCTATCTCTATTAGCCACGCAATCTTCTTTTCCTTTATATTTCCTTAACTATGTTTCACCATGTCTCTATTCTTCTCCTCCCTTCACCATCAGTCTCCCTCATACTCCCTGCTGCTAGCACTCCTATCTACAATCTCTCTCTTTCATAATGTCTAATTATAACAGTACTTATCATCTACGAATATAAAGTCTATATGTATTTTTTCCAAGTGTGCCTTTGTAATTGTTTATTTCACTTTCTGTACTAGATGTAATTTAACATGCCTACGAAAACACATGAATGTAAAATAAGTAGAATGCCTGGTTAGATGTAAGAGAGGGCCTGATGGCCCTAATCTTGCCAGGTTCAATAAATAAATAAATAAATAAATAAAGTAAAAAAAGTACCTTCACGAGTTTTAACTAAGCCGGCTGCTGTTAAACCCTCTGAGTCCCAACAATATGAGAAAATATAAACTACATTTTTTCGCAAAGGAAAACCAGCAAGCAACGAATACAAGAACAAATTCGCAAAAAGTATACAATCAATTGTTGTGAGTTGATAGATTCTTTCTCGAACATAATTTTAAAACTTTCCACGATAATAATCTTTATCACCAGAGCAAGCAGCGAATACCACAAGGACACACAGTTTTCAACCACCGACCATTTCATGTGGAATATTTAAAAGCCAATTCATGTGTTCCGTAGACACAATCTGACATCTCGAAACTTCCATGTACTTATAAAGCCTAAAATTATAGTCCTAAATAAAAAGCAAAACTGGGCATAAAATTTAATGACTTTTGTTTTAAAACTACTTACTGCCCCAGTCATGGTACAAACTCAGCAGCCGGCCGAAGTAGCCGAGCGGTTCTAGGCGCTACAGTCTGGAGCCGCGCGACCGCTACGGTCGCAGGTTCGAATCCTGCCTCGGGCATGGATGTGTGTGCTGTCCTTAGGTTAGTTAGGTTTAAGTAGTTCTAAGTTCTAGGGAACTGATGATCTCAGAAGTTAAGTCCCATAGTGCTCAGAGCCATTTGAACCATTTGAACAAACTCAGCTTTATATTGACTTTGACTGTCACTGATCTCCTCAATACGGGCACTATCCAAAAATAAAAAAAGAAACACTACACCGTATCGTACAGCCACGTAGCACAATCCTCGCGCTGACTGTTGCTTTGTACGCTGGAAGTGAAATACGTCAGTGTAACACTAGGTGTTTGTTTCACAATAGCATTGATGGTTTCATGCTGAAGACAAGTGCACTTTAAAAAAAAATTAAAATTCAGGCAGAAACGACTGGTCCTCGAGGGCTAAACGTGCGCCATTTCCTCCACGAAGTATGGAGTACCAGTGGGTGGGTGGGCTGCGCGCAGCCGGCTGGAGGTCACCGGACACAACGCGAGACACCGACGCAAACAACACGGAGGCAGGCGGGCGTGGCGGCCGATACGCTACAGCGGCGCAAACTGTGCCGGCTCAGGTGAGGTCAGCTCAGCTCAGCTGGGGTCAGGGTCCTTGTGGACGCGGCACAAGGCACACGACCAAAAAATCGTCATCCGCAGGAGTCATCACGGTAATACAGAGTCACACCTCTTCCAGCGTCCATAAAGGCGTCAAATCGGCAACAAAGAGCGTGCACAAGTGTCAGCAGGTATTTTATATCTAAGTGAAGCCACTAACTGTTAGACACACTACAGCTACCACTATGGGAGCAGGCTGCTGGCTGCAATTCGCGCGCTCTTCAAATCTACTCCGCAAGCCACCTTGCGGCTGACAGCCGAAGGTACCCTCTGCTATAGTCCGGTCCACGAACGATGGCGGTCCGCGCATGTTGAGGTACAGACGGGGACTGCATTGTTGACGATTCCGAGCGACCGATACGGGACGCGCATGCACTTGGTTTCTGCTTGAAGTAAGCGTGTATCCTGCAAATTATGTCTCTCGCTTGCTTGTGCAGAATTTATCACTTACCGCCACACAGAGCGCCCAGAACACTGCTGAACGCTCATTGAACGTCGGAGAATACGTGACGTAGGTGCGCAGAACAGGCCTAAACTCGACCGCCATCGTCGACTCCTACTATAGTCATTTCCTTTCATGTTTGACTCGCGAACAGAGCGAGGGGAAAACGACTGTGTAAAAACCTCCGTAACACCCTAATTTCTCGCATTTTACTTTCGGAAAATGTATGTTGGCGGCAATAGAATCGTTCTGCAGTCGGCCTCAAATACTGGTTCTCTGTATTTCCGCAGTAGTGCGTCGCGGAAGGACCGTCGTCTTCCATCAAAGGATTCCGATTTGAGTTCGCGAAGCTTCTCCGCAACACTTACGTGTTGTTCAGATCTACCGGTAGCAAAGCTAGCAGCCCGCCTCTTTAACTGCTTCGAGGCATTCCTTCAAACCGACCTGGTAGGGATCCGAAACACGAACAGTACTCTAGCATCGGTCGCACTAGCTTTCTACACGCCGACAGCTTTACGGATGAGCTGCATTTTCCTGAAATTTTTCTAATAGAACGAAGACTTCCCTTCTACCAACCTGGTGTGCTCGTTCCATTTTATGTTGCTTTCCAACGTTACGCCTAGATACTTAACCGACCTGCCTGTGTCAGAGTACCTTACGAGTGCTGTTTTCGAACGCTGCGGGATGGTTTTTCCTGTTCATCTGCATCAGTTTACATTTTTCTACATTTAGAGAAAGACATCATTCATCCACCAAATAGGAATTTTATCTAAGTCACCTCGTGCACTCCTACAGACACTCAACGACGATACCTTCCAGTTACACCACAGAATCGTCAGCAAACGGCCATAAAGTGCTGCCCACTCTGGCCGGCAGATCATTTTTGTCTGTAGAGAATGTGAACGATCCTGTCACACTTCCCTGGGGCACTCGTGATACCTTTGCCTACACTTAAAAAGTCTTCGAGCCATTCTCATATCTGAGAATATAAACCGTATGTTCGGGCCTACGTCAACGGTCTGCAAGGGACCACCGAGTCAAACACCTTGCGGCGGAAATCTAGGAACGCGAAATCTGCCTGTTGTTCTGCATTCATGGTTAGTAGGACATCGTGTGAGAAAAAGGAAAGCTAACTTTTGTACGAGCGATGTTTTGTAAATCCGCGCTGATTGGGTACAGGAGCTTTTTCTCCTTTCAGGGAAATTTATTATATTCGAACTGAGAATACATTTAAGGACTCTGCAACAAACCGATGTTGAAGATATTGATCTGTAGTTTTACGGGTCCGTTCATTTACTCTTCTTGTACACAGCAGTCACCTGCGCTTTTTTCAACCGCTTGGGATACTGCGCTGGGCGAGGTATTCGTGATAAACGCAAGCTAAGTAAGGAGGCCAATGATGTGGAGTACTCTTCGTAGAACCGAACTGAGATTCCATCGTCACCTGGCGTCTTCTTTGTTTTCAGCTATCTTACTTGCTTCCTTATACCACGGATGTCCACTTCTAAGTCACCCAAGCGGCACACTGTGCTAAAGTCAAACGACGCTATGTTTGTACTTTCTTCCTGCTTCAATGATTTCATAACGTGATATTTAGAACTTCAGTTTTCCTTTGCCTTCTATTGCTGCACCATGCTGGTTGAAAAGTGACTGGATGGAAGGGTTCGTTCCACTTATTGATATTGTAAGACGTGTATATTTCTATTGTCAAACCACAATTTATGAAAGATGTTTATATTTTGTTAATAGGATAAATTAGGAATAATTAATACTTGTCATGTTGGAAATAACTGTGGTAGCAGGGAATGTCTGCACCAAAGTATTGTTGACAAGAGAGACCGCAAATTGATATAATTTTAAAAAGGGCGGGAGAGACCGCGTATGGATACATTTTAAGAAAAGAGCGGGAAAGACCGTGCATTGATACATTTTGTAATGGTAGCAGAGATTATCTGCACCAGAAAGCATTGTTGGCAGGAGAGACCGCACTTTGGCGTTCGTAGGAAGTTAGCAGTAAGCTAGATGTGAAGCGAGTCGGTAGCAGGTCCGAAGCGAGAGGTTGAGAGGAGCGGTGTGCCTGCCAGCCACTAGCTATGATTTACAAGAGATTATAAACGGATGTACAGAGTATGTTTGTGCATTGCTAGTTGTAAGATTATTGTAAAAAGTAAGTCCCATTTGAACGTTTGTAAAATCATTTCATTCAGAATATAATTAACTTCTCCCAGCAATATTGCATTTCTAATTATAATCCATCCAAAAAACCATCAACGTAAAACTTTGCAAAATTTTATTGTTGTCAAGAAAAAGTTTAACTATGAATTACGTAACTTCAGTCAAATTAATTAAAGAATAACGTCAACTTTGCTATTAAAGAATAACGTCAGCTTTGGTAATAAATACAGCCACTTATTATGAAAGCCCACCAGCAGCTAATAGAGTATAGTGAAACAGAGTAAGTATATTCATGTCGCAGTCCGATGTAGCAGTCAGATGGCGATCCAGTAACAGTAAAAAAGGTAAGGAACAGTTTTGGGTTGTTGCAGATAGCGACTGAGGGCCACAAGACGACGACACATTCTATGTTTCGTCGAAATAATCCGAAAATCATTTTTAAAAAGCAGCAATTAAATTTGTGTGCGAAGATTGAGAAAGAGAATAAAATTCAAAGGGAAGATTTCATTTGTTATTATTAAGCAAGAGAGAGAAATCCTAAGGGAAGGTTACATAGGTTATTGTAAAAGGGAAGGTTGCGTAACAAAAGAGATATAGAGGAGACGGTTATTGCGTAACAAGGAAAAAGATGTAGAGGAGACGGGAAGGTTTCAATATTACGTACGACTAGAAGTTTCTCGTCTTCTCGGAAAAATGTTTCGCTAAGGTATGACGGTGGAAGCTGTATGCTTCGCGGAGTGAACTTCTTACGGACGCATGAGTTACCGCTAACTTCTGCCTGTTATACGCGCGTTCTTTCCTGAACTGAGAGTGCAACAAGGTTTGTTTCCTCAGCACAGAAACCCTGGCGTTTGCTGTGGGATTAACATTGATGTGTAGCGGGTGACAATTTTTGAACTATATGAAATAAACGTAAATTAGTTACATACTACGGCGTGCACACAATTTATTCAACATGTAAACGTCACTACAGATATTCGGATTTAGGTTATGACATGTTCGATATGCCTGCCATCATTGGCGATGATGTGGCGCAGGCGGAATATAGATGCTGTCTATGACCTCCTGAATGACCCATTTCAGCTCAGCAATGGTTTTGAGGTTATTGCTGTAAACCGTGTCTTTAATATAGCCCCACAAAAAGAAGTCGCAGTTGGTCAGATCCAGAGAATATGGCAGTCAATCGAGACCCATGCCAGTGGCCTCTGGGTACCACAGAGTCAGAATGCGGTCTCCCGACTGCTCCGCCAGGATATTAATCACGCTCCTGCTTCGATGAGCTCCATCTTGCACGAACCACATCAGGGTCACTTTGGATAATGGGGATGAAATCATCTTTCAAAACCTTCTCGTACTGTTCGGTATTCACCGTGCCATCGAACAATATCGCACCGATTATTCCGTCAGTGGACATTGCTCACCACACAGTCACCCATTGAGGGTGAAGAGACTTCTCGATAGCGAAATGCGGATTCTCAGTCCCCCAGATGTGCCAATTTTGGTTATTGACGAACACATCCAAATGAAATTGGTCTCCGTCGCTAGACCAAACCATACAGCGCATACTGATTCCCACAAGTTCCGCAGCCAACTGCAAAGTTTGAACGTGTTAACGCAAACCGTTCGGAAGGTATGGCGATTTTATTTCACACAGTTCAGTAGTTGTCACCCTGTGTACGAGTCGTGTCTCGCACGACAGGAGCGCTCGAGTCTAGCAGCTAGATGCAAGTAGTTACGACTGAGGTCTAAAGGTGTCAGCGTCTTACAGGCTGTGAAATTATCTAGTAGTTAAAATTGTGCATTATGGGAACAGTACTGTATTTATTGCTATTGTTGCGACTTTAATTATTGCTAATTTGTTTAACTGCTTGTGTGACTGACTGTGTGAAAAAAGTAGCGTCTGTTCTTCAGAAGAGCTGCTACGGAAGCCGCCTGTTCTCCATGTCAGGAGCGGCCTGACTCACTGCTGGCAGCGGCTTCTAAAACCATTTGCCGCAAAACCACAGTCACATCCTTACGGAAACGCTGTACCAAGGATTCAGTGCCACTGCTGGGACGTCCCCCAAAAGCGACGCGCATTGGCAGGGCCCAGTGAGCGTGGCAAGTATGCAAGGGTTACCGTCCCAAGGACGGCGAAGGCTAAACAAGCGAGCCCCCACCCATTCTGTCTCGTATCACTGAACGCCGGGACTATGACTGGGCGGTGCAGCGAAATAGCTAAGAGGCTCGGAAAGAGGCATATCGACAGCCGTGCAGTTCAAGAAACAAGGTGGGGTGGGCAAAAGTCATCTTATGGTTGTGGCTACAAACTGATATACGACAGAAACCGCGGAACAACCAACGACTTTGGCACTGCCACCTCAGTGAAATTCGATGGTTCTGTCTCTGAGGTGCATCCTTACGATGATCACCTTATGAAAATTGTCTACAATGCAGACAAGGACACTTCTTCAGTGACTATTCCCTACACAAAGGCGTGATTGCAGAAACTAAAGATGCCTTTTAGCACTACTTGACGAAAAGACTGCTGGAGTCCCAGCAGAAGACCACCTCATCGTCGCAAAGAAAAGAGGATCGCGAGGCCCGTGGCGGACACGGATATGGAGGGAAGAACGATGACGGCCAGCGAATCCACAGTTATAGAGAAGTTCATGACTTGGTCCAAAAAACGTGAAACTCACCTAATCAAGTGCTATAATGAATCAAATGCAACTCAAATTGGCTATATCCTAGTAAGACGTCGAAACTTCAGAGAAGTGTTAGACATAAAGTTGTTCCATATGAAACTGTTGCAATGCAACCCCCCCCCCCCCCCCCCCCCAGTCATCTGTAAGCTTAGAATAAAACCATCAAGATTTGGGTACTCTGCCAGAAACGGACCACCAAGAATCAAATGGTGGCGCTACAAGCAGGAGCAGGCTGACTTTACGACAGAAATTATGGTGTCGCTAATTACCATTGTCGAAGACAGCTGGACTAAACTGAAGATCTCTGTTCGCGAAGGCGCTTGCTGTTCTCGGAACAACGAAACCACTACGAGGAAGGATAAGCAAAGAGACGTGGCTTTGAAGCGACGAGGTTAAGGATGCCATACGCAAGAAGAAAAAATTGTACCACGAGTTTCTTGCAGACAAAACACTATCCCTTTAAAATGCTCACAAACAAGCCCGCAGAGACGCGAAGGAGCTTGTTGCAATCACAAAAGCAGACAAGTATTCAGATCTCTGCGCGAAAGCAGACACGCGCGGAGGAGAACGTGACATTTATCGACCAGTCAAATCGAAACATCGGAAAACGGAAGACACCCAACACTTTTACGGTATTAACGAAGAAACGGGTGAATTGCTGGTCGGCAAGAAGAAAGCAAGGGAACGGTGGCGGAACTACTTTGAGAGAATTCCTGCCGAGGAATTTCCCACCAATACCAACTACGTCCCCATGTCAGCTGTTGAAGGACCAGTTAAGGAAATTAACGTTGCTGAAGTTAAGGCTGCTCTGAAGGAGATGGAGAGAGAGAGAGAAAGCAACTGACCTCGACGACCTCCCAACAGAGTTATGGAGTTCTCAACAGTGGAATGCGGCAGCCTTGGCTAACGCATCTTTTCAACCAGATAATCAAAGAAGATAGAGTACCAACAGACTGGAAGGGGAGCATAATTTTACCAGTCTTCAAAAAGAAACGATGTCCTTCTGAGTGTTCTAATTACCGCCTTATCGGATTACTACGCCACGCAATGAAGATCCTTTGATGTTTTCTCGGCAAAAGGAAACGTGAAATAGGTCAAATCAATAGGAACAAGACGGATTTGTGGAAAAATGGCACAACTGACGTAATCTATACTGCGCGGCTGCTGGGTGAAAAACACTGCTAAAAGACCAAGACACTGCACTTTACTTTCCCGGACCTCTAAAAGGCTTTCCATTGGGTACCACGTGATCTAATCTGGTTAGCGCTTCGACACCACGGCATTCTGGAGTACATTGTCAACTGGGTACGGCTTCTGTATGTGGAACCGAGGAGCTATGTCCAAGCGACAGCAGGAGAGTCAAACGACTTCTCCATCATGGTAGGAGTCCACCAAGGCTCAGCTTTATCACCACCACTGTTTATTGTTGTGATGGACACCGTCACATCAGGTCTGCACATGCCGCTACCATGGAGACATTCCTGTGCTGGTGCCGCCTTGTTGGCTGCACAGAACAAGTTTGATCTCCAGCACGAAACACAAAAGTAGAAAGACCAACTCGTCCGATATAGCCTGCGCCTCAACAGAAAGAAAACTCAGTACATGGCATCGGATCCGCGAAAAGTTGGAACCATCAAGGTTGACGGAGAAGAGTAGAAAAATTTCAGTATCTCGGTTCTAGAATTTCTAGCGATGGCTATCTTACAGAGGAGGTCAACGCAAGGACGTCATCTGCGATCGTCGGATTAATGATCATCTAAAGTCAAAGATCTACCGGACTCCCAACCGTACTGCTGCTGTCTACACTATCAAGTTTTGGCCAACTACGAAAGAGGCAGAACGACGCCTGGGTGTCATGGGGACACAGACACTTAGGTGGACAGATGGCATCACGTCTGACGCTATCAGGGAACGTTTCGGAGCCGCACCGATCCAGGAAAAAATGCGAGAAAGTCGTCTGCAATTGTTTGGACACTTGCTGCACGCAAAGGACGATACCATTGCACAGGGAGCATACACAGTGGAAATCATAGGAAAAGAGACCCAAGGGACGACCTTGACAACGATGGGCTGACTCTTTGCACGACGACATTCGATTCTACACAGAGTACGCGAAAGAACTTGCCCCCTTCTAACAGCCGTGTACCGCAAGTCTCTAGAAGAACGGAGGGTTCCAAATGATTGGAAAAGAGCACAGATAGTCCCAGTCTTCAAGAAGGGTCGTCGAGCAGATGCGCAAAACTATAGACCTATATCTCTTACGTCGATCTCTTGTAGAATTTTAGAACATGTTTTTTGCTCGCGTATCATGTCATTTCTGGAAACCCAGAATCTACTATGTAGGAATCAACATGGATTCCGGAAACAGCGATCGTGTGAGACCCAACTCGCCTTATTTGTTCATGAGACCCAGAAAATATTAGATACAGGCTCCCAGGTAGATGCTATTTTTCTTGACTTCCGGAAGGCGTTCGATACAGTTCCGCACTGTCGCCTGATAAACAAAGTAAGAGCCTACGGAATATCATACCAGCTGTGTGGCTGGATTGAAGAGGTTTTAGCAAACAGAACACAGCATGTTGTTATCAATGGAGAGACGTCTACAGACGTTAAAGTAACCTCTGGCGTGCCACAGGGGAGTGTTATGGGACCATTGCTTTTCACAATATATATAAATGACTTAGTAGATAGTGTCGGAAGTTCCATGCGGCTTTTCGCGGATGATGCTGTAGTATACAGAGAAGTTGCTGCATTAGAAAATTGTAGCGAAATACAGGAAGATCTGCAGCGGATAGGCACTTGGTGCAGGGAGTGGCAACTGACCCTTAACATAGACAAATGTAATGTATTGCGAATACATAGAAAGAAGGATCCTTTATTGTATGATTATATGATAGCGGAACAAACACTGATAGCAGTTACTTCTGTAAAATATCTGGGAGTATGCGTACGGAACGATTTGAAGTGGAATGAACATATAAAACTAATTGTTGGTAAGGCGGGTACCAGGTTGAGATTCATTGGGAGAGTGCTTAGAAAATGTAGTCCATCAACAAAGGAGGTGGCTTACAAAACACTCGTTCGACCTATACTTGAGTATTGCTCATCAGTGTGGGATCCGTACCACGTCGGGTTGACGGAGGAGATAGAGAAGATCCAAAGAAGAGCGGCGCGTTTCGTCACTGGGTTATTTGGTAACCGTGATAGCGTTACGGAGATGTTTAATAAACTCAAGTGGCAGACTCTGCAAGAGAGGCGCTCTGCATCGCGGTGTAGCTTGCTCGCCAGGTTTCGAGAGGGTGCGTTTCTGGATGAGGTATCGAATATATTGCTTCCCCCTACTTATACCTCCCGAGGAGATCACGAATGTAAAATTAGAGAGATTAGAGCGCGCACGGAGGCTTTCAGACAGTCGTTCTTCCCGCGAACCTTACGCGACTGGAACAGGAAAGGGAGGTAATGACAGTGGCACGTAAAGTGCCCTCCGCCACACACCGTTGGGTGGCTTGCGGAGTATCAATGTAGATGTAGATGTAGATGTAGACATGAAGGCTGTGAATCTTCAACCAAACATGGTCCACGGTCGAAGAAAACGCAGACAACGAATACACGCAGCAGACCGTGCCGCTAGGTGGGACAAACGCTAAACGAAAAGAAGAAGAATTATGGTGAGAATGAGAAGTATTAAATAAATGAGTAGTGTTGTGTCCGTGAACCGAGTTTGAATTAGCGTGAGCAATGTGTACTGAGAGAGTGAATGATACTCAGTTGTTGTTGTTGTGGTCTTAAGTCCTGAGACTGGTTTGATGCAGCTCTCCATGCTACTCTATCCTGTGCAAGCTTTTTCATCTCCCAGTACCTACTGCAACCTACATCCTTCTGAATCTGCTTAGTGTATTCATTTCTTGGTCTCCCTCTACGATTTTTACCCTCCACGCTGCCCTCCAATACTAAATTGGTGATCCCTTGATGCCTCAGAACATGTCCTACTAACCGATCCCTTCTTCTGGTCAAGTTGTGCCCCAAACTTCTCTTCTCCCCAATCCTATTCAATACTTCCTCATTAGTTATGTGATCTACCCATCTAATCTTCAGCATTCTTCTGTAGCACCACATTTCGAAAGCTACTATTCTCTTCTTGTCCAAACTATTTATCGTCCATGTTTCACTTCCATACATGGCTACACTCCATACGAATACTTTCAGAAATGACTTCCTGACAGTTAAATCAATACTGGATGTTAACAAATTTCTCTTCTTCAGAAACGCTTTCCTTGCCATTGCCAGCCTACATTCTATATCCTCTCTACTTCGACCATCATCAGTTATTTTGCTCCCCAAATAGCAAAACTCCTTTACTACTTTAAGTGTCTCATTTCCTAATCTAATTCCCTCAGCATCACCCGACTTAATTAGACTACATTCCATTATCCTTGTTTTGCTTTTGTTGATGTTCATCTTATATCCTCCTTTCAAGACACTGTCCATTCCATTCAACTGCTCTTCCAAGTCCTTTGCTGTCTCTGACAGAATTACAATGTCATCGGCGAACCTCAAAGTTTTTATTTCTTCTCCATGAATTTTAATACCTACTCCGAATTTTTCTTTTGTTTCCTTTACTGCTTGCTCAATATACAGATTGAACAACATCGGGGAGAGGCTACAACCCTGTCTTACTCCCTTCCCAACCACTGCTTCCCTTTCATGTCCCTCGACTCTTATAACTGCCATCTGGTTTCTGTACAAATTGTAAATAGCCTTTCGCTCCCTGTATTTTACCCCTGTCACCTTTAGAACTTGAAAGAGAGTATTCCAGTCAACATTGTCAAAAGCTTTCTCTAAGTCTACAAATGCTAGGAACGTAGGTTTGCCTTTCCTTAATCTTTCTTCTAAGATAAGTCGTAAGGTCAGTATTGCCTCACGTGTTCCAGTGTTTCTACGGAATCCAAACTGATCTTCCCCGAGGTTGGCTTCTACTAGTTTTTCCATTCGTCTGTAAAGAATTCGTGTTAGTATTTTGCAGCTGTGACTTATTAAGCTGATAGTTCGGTAATTTTCACATCTGTCAACACCTGCTTTCTTTGGGATTGGAATTATTATATTCTTCTTGAAGTCTGAGGGTATTTCGCCTGTTTCATACATCTTGCTCACCAGATGGTAGAGTTTTGTCAGGACTGGCTCTCCCACGGCCGTCAGTAGTTCCAATGGAATATTGTCTACTCCGGGGGCCTTGTTTCGACTCAGGTCTTTCAGTGCTCTGTCAAACTCTTCACGCAGTATCATATCTCCCATTTCATCTTCATCTACATCCTCTTCCATTTCCATAATATTGTCCTCAAGTACATCGCCCTTGTATAGACCCTCTATATACTCCTTCCACCTTTCTGCTTTCCCTTCTTTGCTTAGAACTGGGTTTCCATCTGAGCTCTTGATATTCATACAAGTCGTTCTCTTATCTCCAAAGGTCTCTTTAATTTTCCTGTAGGCGGTATCTATCTTACCCCTAGTGAGACAGGCCTCTACATCCTTACATTTGTCCTCTAGCCATCCCTGCTTAGCCATTTTGCACTTCCTGTCGATCTCATTTTTGAGACGTTTGTATTCCTTTGTGCCTGTTTCACTTACTGCATTTTTATATTTTCTCCTTTCATCAATTAAATTCAATATTTCTTCTGTTACCCAAGGATTTCTACTAGCCCTCGTCTTTTTACCTGCTTGATCCTCTGCTGCCTTCGCTACTTCATCCCTCAAAGCTACCCATTCTTCTTCTACTGTATTTATTTCCCCCATTCCTGTCAATTGCTCCCTTATGCTCTCCCTGAATCTCTGTACAACCTCTGGTTCTTTTAGTTTATCCAGGTCCCATCTCCTTAAATTCCCACCTTTTTGCAGTTTCTTCAGTTTTAATCTACAGGTCATAACCAATAGATTGTGGTCATAGTCCACATCTGCCCCTGGAAATGTCTTACAATTTAAAACCTGGTTCCTAAATCTCTGTCTTACCATTATATAATCTATCTGATACCTTTTAGTATCTCCAGGGTTCTTCCATGTATACAACCTTCTTTCATGATTCTTAAACCAAGTGTTAGTTATGATTATGTTGTGCTCTGTGCAAAATTCGACTAGGCGGCTTCCTCTTTCCTTTCTGTCCCCCAATCCATATTCACCTACTATGTTTCCTTCTCTCCCATTTCCTACACTCGAATTCCAGTCACCCATGACTATTAAATTTTCGTCTCCCTTCACAATCTGAATAATTTCTTTTATTTCATCATACATTTCTTCAATTTCTTCGTCATCTGCAGAGCTAGTTGGCATATAAACTTGTACTACTGTAGTAGGCGTGGGCTTCGTATCTATCTTGGCCACAATAATGCGTTCACTATGCTGTTTGTAGTAGCTTACCCGCATTCCTATTTTCCTATTCATTATTAAACCTACTCCTGCATTACCCCTATTTGATTTTGTGTTTATAACCCTGTAGTCACCTGACCAGAAGTCTTGTTCCTCCTGCCACCGAACTTCACTAATTCCCACTATATCTAACTTCAACCTATACATTTCCCTTTTTAAATTTTCTAACCTACCTGCCCGATTAAGGGATCTGACATTCCACGCTCCGATCCGTAGAACACCAGTTTTCTTTCTCCTGATAACGACATCCTCTTGAGTAGTCCCCGCCCGGAGATCCGAATGGGGGACTATTTTACCTCCGGAATATTTTACCCAAGAGGACGCCATCATCATGTAATCATGCAGTAAAGCTGCATGCCCTCGGGAAAAATTACGGCTGTAGTTTCCCCTTGCTTTCAGCCGTTCGCAGTACCAGCACAGCAAGGCCGTTTTGGTTATTGTTACAAGGCCAGATCAGTCAATCATCCAGACTGTTGCCCTTGCAACCACTGAAAAGGCTGCTGCCCCTCTTCAGGAACCACACGTTTGTCTGGCCTCTCAACAGATGCCCCTCCGTTGTGGCTGCACCTACGGTACGGCTATCTGTATCGCTGAGGCACGCAAGCCTCCCCACCAACGGCAAGGTCCGTGGTTCATGGGGGGGATGATACTCAGAGGAAATTGTAAAAATGCAAGCAGCCGATTAATGGGACTGATGTGCAGAAAGGGTATGGCCACGGGTCGCAGGGTGTCATTCACGTAGGTCACACAGGTCACAGTGCCCTGGACACGCACCAACCGTGGTTTGTGGTTGTATCCAATAGCACCCCACACCATAAGGCCTCGAGTTGGCGCTATACGTCTTGTGCTAATGCAGTCGCTGAGATGCCGCTCGCCCTTCTGCGGCGAACCAAAATGCGGCCATCTTTTTCAAACAGAAAGACAGACAGACAGAACCTGGATTCGTCCGAAAACACTAATGCCATTCCTACCCAGAGTGACCTCATTCCGAACACCACTGCTGTCTAGCATGTTTCTGCACATTCGTCAAAGGTAGGCGGAGAAGTTGACGACACGCACGTAACCCGTGCCGTAACCAACGGCGACGGACCGTCAGCCCCCGATAGCGTACGAAGTGTTCCACTGTTGTACCAGAGCTGAGGAGGACGCAGATCCCTCCTGCAATGCCATTCGGATGAGATGTCGATATTCGCGCGGGGCGACCTCACCCATCACGTCGTGTTCTAGGTTTTTCATGAACCATTCTCCACACACCCGTTGCACTACCGAAACGCTTCGTCCCAGACGAGCTGCTATTCTTCCCGGATGGATGCATCACATTCTGTCATGCCAATAATGCACCCTCTTTCAAACTCACTGATTTGACGGTACGGTTCGCGTATACATTTGTGAGCCATCCTGCACTTCTGATCAAGTCACGCTGATCCACTACCTTCGGCTTACAGCGACAACGAGAGCTGCAAGCACATTTTACCGGTGGGTGGTGTTGGGCCGCGATATCGATGTTGACCTTGAACCAAAGACTAATCATTTCTGCAGAACACACTAATTTACATGTCCTGTAACATGAGCGTCCTGTCTCTAGTCGTTCAAGGTGTTTGTTTCTCTCTCTCTCTCTCTCTCTCTCTCTCTCTCTCTCTCTTCAGCATGAGTATGTATGAACCACGCCTGGAAGAAAACTAGCCTTCCAACCGCTCCCAAGCCCGGATAAAGTGGGAGGCTTAATCGTTGGGCTAACCATCCAACATTGTAAAAAACTGGATGGTTCCTATAACTCACACCCAGCCTCGGATTGGAATGGATCTAACTGAAAACGACTCAAGCTTATGAATAAAGGACAACGAATAGGTACATGGAACGTAAAATCACTGTACGCTGCAGGACAAACAATGATACTTGATGAACAACTAACAAGTTACAAGACGGATATTACAGGCCTGCAGGAGATAAGATGGCCTGGACAAGGCATGCACAGAGAAAAAAACTACATCATCATATACAGCGGAAACAAGCATGGTCACCATATATTTGGGACAGGATTTAACGTTCATAATAAAATAATGGCCAATGTGATGTCACTACAAAATGTCAATGAAAGAATATGCTACATCAGTATCAAAGGGAAATATAGAAATATCTCATTAATAAATGTTCATGCCCCTACTGAGAACAAGGAGCAAGACATAAAAGACGAATTCTATGACACCTTAGACCAGATGTACTCCAGATTACCACAGCATGACATCAAAATTGTTCTGGGAGACTTAAGTGCAAAAATAGGACAAGGAAAGCAGTGGCAACCATATATAGGCATGTTGAGCCTTCACACTGAATCAAATGAAATGGTATAAGGTTTATCAACTTCGCCACAGCTAGACACATGAAAATAGCAAGTACATCATTCCCCCATAAACACATACATAAAGCAACATGGACCTCACCGGATGGATTAACTAGGAAGCAAATAGACCATGTTTTGATAGAGAAAAAACATAAAAAGGCAATAACAGATTTTAGGACAATGAGAGGCGCTGAGATAGGATCAGACCATTCTCTTGTGCTAATGAAGATGAAACAATCATTACCAAAACCACCTAGTAGGAACAACAGTGGTAAAAGAACCCAAAGAGTAGATGTGAGTAGGCTAAAATAGGAGGGGAATAAACAGTTTAAGATTAAAAATTGATTCGTTGAATTAGAGAATGACAACAATAGAAAAGAAGATGAACATATCAACACAAAATTGAAGAAGATGACAACAGTTACGAGGGAGACAGCGCATAAACTTCTAGGAGATAATGATAATAGCAATATAAAAAGCAAATAATGGTTCAATGAAACATGTAGAAAAGCAGTACAGGGTAGGAAGGGAGCCAGATGAACAATAACAACCATGAAAACCAAAGAACTTAAAGGAAAGCCGCGAGAGAAATGAAGAGTATAGTAAGGCGAGAGAAAAGAGCATTCATATACAAACAGATAGAGAATGCTGATGAGGACTATAACCAGAACAATAGTAAACAGTTTTAGAGGACAATGAATGGCTATAGAAAAGAGTACAGGGCGAGAATGGAAAACTGATCACTACGAATGAAGGAAATTTAGAGAACTGGACGAAATACTTCAAAGAACTGCTGAACAACCTGGTAGATACCTACAACAATGAAAACAAGGCAGAAAACAATCAGAACGTACAACCAATGGTCTGATGGAGGTGAATGAGGCAATAAAAAGACTAAAAAATGGGAAGGCCCCTGATAAAGACACGATATCAGCAGAGTTCATCAAAGGAGGGGGAGAGAAGATGCATGAATGGTTAACCGAACTGATAAAAGAGGTATGGAGAAAAGAAGTAATGTCGAAGGAATGGAAAACTGCTGCTGTATGTCCCATATACAAGAAAGGAGACAAAATGCTGACACAGAATTACAGAGGGACATCTCTCCTATGCACATGCTGTAAAGTAATATCAAGAATTATACTAAACAGGCTCAACCCATACATCGAGGAAATATTAGACACAGCACAAAGAGGGCTCAGAAAAGGTAAATCAACAATGGACCAAATATTCACACTAAGACAAATATTAGATAAGAACTGGGAGCACAATCATGATACCTTTCGCCTGTTTATAGATTTCAACGAAGCATGTGACAGCATAGTAAGAGAGGAAATGTGGAGGATAATGGTAGAGTGTGGGTTACCTGGAAAACTGATAAAGCTAACTAAAATGTGTGTGATGGAATCGAAGAGTAGAGTGAAAGTACAGGGGGAGTTCACAGAAGCATTTGAAGTAAAAACAGGAGAGAGACAGGGAGATGATATATATCACCAATCCTGTTCAATTTGGACCTCAACAACACCCTGAGCAGAGTGACATGTGAAAGTGCAGGAGTCATCATAGGAAGAAAGATAAATGTCCTTGCTTCTGCGGATGATATTGTGCTGATAGTAAAGAACATGGAAGACCTGTAGAAAATGGGGACTGTGCTGACGGAAGAAGCTAAGAAAGTAGGTCTAAGTATAAATGAAAGGAAGTTCATAGCAGAACAGCTCATTTGGAACCAAACCATCTAAAAATCGGAAATATAACAATACAGAAGACAGACACATTCACGTACCTCGGTGTCAACATCAACCAGCAAAACCTTATAGAACAAGAGATAGTAACAAGAATTCAAGCTGGGGGAAGATGTCCTGGAGCTATGCACAACATCATAAGATCGAAATTACTAACTAGGCAGGCAAAAATTAGAATATATCAGACCATAATCAAGCCAATAGTGTGATATGCAAGTGGGACATGGACCCTGGCAAAGAAAACAGAGAAATAACTCATCACTTCTGAAAATACTGCACTGAGAAAAATATATGGACAAGCGAATGAAAATGAACAGTGGAGGATAAGGAAAAACAGAGAACTCAGACAATTATACACACTGCCTGACGTCGTAGCGAGAGACTAAGACGGTACGGACATGTGAGGAGGAGAGGGGAGAACACGGTAATAAAGGCTGGAATGGATGGAGAAGCTGATGGAAAGAGACCACTGGGACGGCCGAGAATGAGATGGAAGGATAATACCATGGGACATGTAGTGTCGCCGTCAGACACCACACTTGCTAGGTGGTAGCGTTTAAATCGGTCGCGGTCCTTTGGTATATGTCGGACCCGCGTGTCGCCATTGTCAGTGATTGCAGACCGAGCGCCGCCACACGGCAGGTCTAGAGAGACGTCCTAGCACTCGCCCCAGTTGTACAGCCGACTTTGTTAGCGATGGTTCACTGACAAATTACGCTCTCATTTGCCGAGACGATAGTTAGCATAGCCTTCAGCTACGTCATTTGCTACGACCTAGCAAGGCGCCATTATCATTTGCTATTTATCTTGTGATGCATGTACCGTCCGACCGATGTTCACCAATTATGGATTAAAGTTAAGTATTCCAACAGCTACGTACTTTATTTGCTAGACTCAAATCCTTTAACTGTTCCAGACCTCACGCCAGTCTGCGTGAGCTTAAACGCGTGCCTTTCGGCTTCCTCTCCTAGTGGCTTGGCTGTCTTGCCAAGTCACAACAGGACACATGCAGATACTGGGTCTGGGAGATGAAGATGCAGATGACAGGAAAGTGTGGAAGGCTGTACTGAGTGAGGCCAAGGACCAGCTGCAGTCTGTGTGGCGAGTATAAGTGAGTGTAAGTAAGTATAAGTATATTATGTATGACAATCAGAGGACAATACGTTCGCGCGTGTTTTGTGAGCTAAGAGAACTGCATTGTGAAGCCTAAGTTCAGTTCGAATCTCAGCCGTGATAATTTTCGGACGTGGATAGAAGGAGCTCTGAATAGATGTGAAAATTTTACGGGATAACGGTTAAAACTTAGCCATGAAGTGCCGCAAAGTGGACGCGAACATGTGAAGAAGACGAAAACGTAATTTTCCGTTTTTGGAATGTAAACTGTGACCACAGGGATAAAATTCTTTAAACTGAAATTTGTTCCAAACAGGGTCCAATTTGGAACAATAAACCATGCAGAAAATAGGACCATGAGATGGGAAAATAATTGTGGGAGAAGTAATGGTGGAGTGTTTAATAGTTTTAGGCAAAATAATGGGAGTTATTTTAATGAAAGCAAAAGCAGTGGAACAAGGGAAGAGAAAGTGTGGAATGAGAATTATAGGCAAACTAACAGGGGTTTGTTGATCATGATAAAAACAAATAAGTGGGGGAAGAATAGATTTGTGGAATGGAGGCAATTATAGGTAATGATGAGATGTTTGGAGGCTGGTTTAATCAGCATTATGGCCTTTTGAAATAAAAATTATAGGAAATGTAAGAATCAGGAGGGAGAAATAAATGTTGGGGCTTTGTTAGATAAAAGGGATCAAGATGTGGGGGATAGTGATTCAAATAGTATTGGCTTGGCAAAAATTTTAAGCAATGAGTATGTGTCAGCTATACAACCTGTGGGAGAAAATGTGTGCTGTGATGAGTGTATGAAACTCTGGAGCTAAAGAGGCCTTTGATTTAATATTTTCCGGGGATAAGGCTATTGAATATTTTAGTGAAGAGCAGGTGTGCACCATGACTAAAGACTGCATACATGAGATAGAGGAGGACTTGTTGGTCGAAACAGAATTGAATCACGATTTTATTGAAAAGGTGCAGCTGATAATAACTGTTGGTGTGGCAGGGGTCTGTGAAACTGCTTTTGTGGACACTGGAAGTTCTGTGTCTGGGGGTGGCAGAGAGCTTCTATGATTATATTAAGAACAAGGAAACAGTGGAATTTCCAGTCACAGGGCAGGGGTGAGATTTAAAAATGCTAATGGAACTTTCAATAAACCAGTGAGAAAGGAGGCAGTTCTAGATGTAAACACTGGAGGTGAACTAGATTTCCTGAGTAAATATGAGGCATATATAGATTGTAAGGGGCAGATGGTGGAACTGAATACTGTTGAGGGTTAGAAAGGGTTAAATTCAACAATGCAGTCAATGATGAAAAATTGGTGACTAGTTTGCATGTAGCACAGTGCTTAATGGATGAGTTGGAGGTTGAGGAAGAGAGAAGGAGTAAAGTAAATGGTACAAGGCGGATTTCTGAGGATGAGAAGGCAGAATTATATCAATTATTGAGTAAAAACAAAGATTTGTTTTCTGAAAAACCAGGGAAGGTGACTGATTTTGAGTATTCACTCAAAGTGAATCCACGTGAACCTATTAAGGCCAGGCAATACTCTATAGCACTGGCTGAGAGGGAGGCAGTTAGAGGATAATTTATCATTTGTATGTTAGGTAAGTTTTTTTTTTCTTTTTGCAAGGGACTCCTTGCTGTATACCATTTACACGTGTGTTTAGTTTTAAGAATTTTCTGGGTGGCCTAGTGGTTTTCATGTTTTCCTTGGTAAAAGTATAGTGGCACTTGAAATTGTGGAACAGCTGGTTGACACATCTAATCCTCTCATAATGACTAGTGATACAGGCTACAACAGTTGTAGTCACTGTACAGCACTTATATGTACATGATAGGGTGCGAATGAGATTTAGAGGGACATTGAGTGGCAATTTTCTTATTGTTTATAATGATATGAATATTGATTCCATTTTCCATAAGTGGTGATTGTGATTTGATCACACACCAATTTTTTTGGTCCATGGGGGTAGAGATAGTTCAGCATGGGATTGACTGATGAGAATATGGAACTGAATGGTATGCATATAATATGTTCTTGTATTCATTAAAAATGTTTAGTTTGGGGGATATATAATTTTTATTTTTGTTTATTTGTTTAGGATTACTTAGTTTCACGGGAATACATGCTAATTTGTGGATTATGTTGTGCCATGCGGTATTTTATATATTTGATTTTATTGAGTTTGCAGTGCTGCAATTTTCATTGGGCATTGAGCAGCAGTTAGATTATTGTTTGGGTTGAAACTAGATACAGGGTTGTTGCTGGAACCTACCGTGGAACCCATCATATAATAAATTTTTGAGTACTATTCGGGTCTCACATTTTCTTAGTTTCACTTTGGTTAGAGAAACGTTGTTTCAATGTTGTACAGTTGCAACTATTTGGGCCATTTCTGTTCTTGAATGGAACAAACTGTTGCAATCAAAGAAAAGTCTGTAGCCAGCATGTATTTCTTGGTAACACTATCATCTGTATGTTTGTGTCAGGTTTCGCCCTGAAATTTGGCTTTAACTGTGTCGAGTCTGGATAAGAGAGGGGACGGGTTTACATCCGACCGGTTCTTGGTACCCAGACCCCTTTGCTGACAGGAAACTGATTGGGTGAATTTTGTTTGTTCCTGGTAGAATCGGATTAGTTGACTGGCAGGAGAACTTTAGGAACGGCGTCTGCAGTCTGAGCTGCAGCACTGACGCAACAACAAAAGGTGTAGCGCTTACTGTATGTGCTGTGTAAATTCTACTAAGAAATATGGTGCATCGAAATAAAAAGATTGAAAAAAAAGAAAAAGGACAATATTTAGAGGACTTCAAGAAAAATTGCTGGTCTACCTTCGATTCGTTTAAGTTTTGTTACTCACAACCTTTGGCCAGTCATATCAGCGTCATGGAAATGCTGAGGAATAAATGTATCTAGCGTAAGTTTAGTTGAGTTAGGGTCGGAAGCCCTAATATAGGGACTTGTTTATTTCGATTTTTCAAAAATTGTGCAAATGGCTCTGAGCACTATGGGACTTAACTACTGTGGTCATCAGTCCCCTAGAACTTAGAACTACTTAAACCTAACTAACCTAAGGACATCACACACATCCATGCCCGAGGCAGGATTCGAACCTGCGACCGTAGCAGTCGCGCGGTTCCGGACTGCGCGCCTAGAACCGCTAGACCACCGCGGCCGGCTATTTCGATTTTTCTGCTATCACATGTAGAGTTTATTTTTGTGTATTATTTCGTTTCTGAGGGCGCAGATTGGGTCTGGTGCTACTTGCGATACCATGCACTTCGTTTTGGAGTAGCATGTGGGGGTAGTTGTGAGCGTACAAGCTGTGGCTGGAGATTAGAGCGGCAGTTTCCCGCCGCATTGCCACGTGCCTGGCGGTTGCTGCGGGACCGCGTCTATCGGCTAGGCTTGGAAATACCCGAGCGCTAGGTAGGGGCGTGTATGACCGTGTTTCCGGGCTTGGAGGAATTTATATGTCAGAGAAAAATTGATACAAACAAAACTAAGAGTGACAAACAGGTGCGAGTTGGCATTCATGGACAGAAAAATATGTATAACTAAATTACCTAGACGCGCCACAAAAATGTATAATAGTTTAAAGGTTATTGACGCCTTAAAAATTGTGAACTTATGAAAGTTCAAAAGCTAATATCTCGGCAATGCTTCGGCCGATTAATATGAACAATGTATCGACGGATGCGGCTAGTAGAGCTGCATCGAGGAATCATAGCCGATTTAGCAGAAACTGCACCATTTTTTAATGAGAGGTTGGAATATGGGATTAGACTTAGAGAAAATGTGGTTTTGGTAATAAATAAACTTAAAGAAACGAAACTAGCGGCACTATTCTAAAGTTTAAAGAGGTAGATGAGTAATTAAGTATGTATTTTTATTTGTGATTAGTATAAAAAATCCGGGAAAACAATATCATGCCACAAGAACATTATTCGTGAAAAAACGGTGGCAGATGCAGACAATTGGACTTTAAATTGTTATTGCCCGTAAATTTTCCATATTTTCCTATATATCACATACGTTTTTGAAACTTGCTGGCAGATTAAAACTGTGTGCCCGACCGAGACTCGAACTCTGGACCTTTGCCTTTCGCGGGCAAGTGCTCTACCATCTGAGCTACCGAAGCACGACTCACGCAGTCTCCGCAGTATCCTTTCTTTCAGGAGTGCTAGTTCTGCAAGGTTCGCAGAAGAGCTTCTGTAAAGTTTGGAACGTAGGAGACGAGATACTGGGAGAAGTAAAGCTGTGAGGACCGGGCGTGAGTCGTGCTTCGGTAGCTCAGATGGTTAGCCGGCACGGTAGCTCAGCGTGTTCGGTCAGAGGGTTAGCTGGCCTCTGTAATAAAAAAAGAGTTAATCGATCAACAACGAACTTAAACGGATGTCTTCTGACGTCCGCTCCGAGCAGATGCAATGAACGAAACTGAACAAAATGAGATTAAAAAAAAAAAAAGGAAAGATGGTAGAGCACTTGCCCGCGAAAGGGAAAGGTCCCGAGTTCGAGTCTCGGTCGGGCACACAGTTTTAATCTACCAGGAAGTTTCATATTAGCGCACACTCCGCTGCAGAGTGAAAATCTCATTCTGGAAACATACGTTTTTGTTTTTAGGGACCAAGTATCAAGTATGTATGTAGCGACGTTCGAAAGCGATCAGGTGGAGCGCAATGTAGTGGATTGGGACAGCAGACGTATATATTTTGTAAACTGTGATCAGACTGTCGAATGTCGTGCTCCCGACATGTGAATCTTATAGTGAACTGTTGTAGCATCAGTAATTAACGGCCGTCCTTCTGTAAGAGCTCCTCAGACTGCATTTTAAGTGTTTAGTGAATGTACTGAAGAAAAACTATTTGTTCAAATTATAAATCAACATGAGTGACTCAATATTTTAAATTTCGCCGCAATACCTACCTGAATTGTTTTTTATATTTTATTTCAGCTTAAAAATTGAGTTTACGACAGGTGTGAGCTGGCACCTAATGACGAAAAACGTAGCGGAATATTGGGACCAGCCACATCTCTGGGCCGAACAATTAAGCTGAGTGTAACAAATATATATATATTCGTGCCATACCACGTGGTGGCTCGAGCCAAGCTATTCAAACTTCCACGTGTAGTGCCCAGTACCGTCGTACACGTACGCATTACCTTAGTACCATCTTCATACATAGCCTATATAGCAGTGAAGTACATGGCATACGGTACTAAACAAGGCAATGCATATTAAACCTTCTGCCCCTTCCAGTCGCTTATGGAATGCGGAATGAATGATCTTTTAATTGCTTCTGTGATGATTTAGTTAGTCTGATTTTGTCCTCACGGTCACTGCGTCAGTGATACTGCAGGGTGGGCATGTTATTTTGATTTTTGTAAGTTATCGATGTGCATGTCAGAGAGAGAAGTTACATTACTGTCGAACAATCTTTGGTCTCGTCGTGGCATAGTGCCCCTGCGAAGTCTGGTATCTTTAGTTGAAATGTGCTAGGTGATGGACGTATCCAGTAGTGCTGTGTTTGACTTGTGATTGTATATGTTAGATGAAGAAAGATTTATTGTGAACGACAGCAAGGGTGAACGCTACATGTATATTGAAAGGCGAAAAGAATATAAATTATGAATAATTTTTGAAGGCAAGAAATTTGACGTAACACTGCAGCACTGCGCAGGTAGTTTGTCGGAAAGATTATTGCCAACTAGTTTACTTTGTTCACTAGCTCAGAGCTGAGAGAAAGACCACCCCACTTCCCTGAGTCAAGCATTAACTGTCACCTGATGAAGCTGTTTGGATTTTATAAAAAGTCTCTGTTAACACTGTACCGTTTTTAAATTATTGTTCACTTGGTTAAGCACTGTATCGTGCAGACCAGTGACGTGTGTGATCACGCGAAGTTTTACTCTGTCTTTTTCAATAATATTACTTTAAAATCGTTGTCTTGGAATATTATTTCACATTAATAGTTACTCTCTCCATCTGACTATTTGAAGGGTTATCATCATGCATTGCCACACTGCACCATATGGTATCCAACAGTTTGAATATAGTTTGGAAATTTTATTTGGAAATAGAAATCTAGCTTAGGCGCTTCCTGCTTGTTTGCTGCTGTGCTTTCGAGAAATCTGCAACAATGTTGTCAAGACGCGACGTAAGTGGACATTTTAATTATCGCCAGATAATTGTTTTACTTCAGTTGCGTATTTAATAGAAAGACGTATTCAAATCAGTTGTAGTGCAATTCAGATAGGGTTCCGTTTAGTCAAAAGTTAGCGTACGAGTTTAAGTTGGGTAACAGTTTGTGTGTACATGTGATAATACGTAGAGTGGAAGGTACTTTTGGGCTTAATTTCTTACGTAACCACATAGTGTGGAACTTACAATACGAAGGCAGCTGAGGAATTTCTCTAAATTCATCACTTAATACTGGTTATAACTCTGCAAATCTGAGTGGGAGACGAGAGTGGTAGATACTGAATGGCTACTGCCAGAGTTACCCCACGACTGCTCAGATAAATTATTCTGCGCTATCAAGGGGTACTCACTAACGTCGTGTTCGTCTGTTCCTAAACTTCAGCAGCGACTGGCTGAAAATTTTGTAACATCTGTGCACATGTGGATCGGCTTAAATGATTTAGGTGGCACTTGGACCGACGGAAGTAGCGAGCAACATGAATCAGAGTGATCATTCGAAACTATGAAACATCGACTTCATACGAGCAGATGCACGATGAAGCACCAGTGCTAAATATTAAAGTTCATTTAATAAAACTCCGCCATTAATTTATCGAAACTCCAAAAAATTACCATACTCCCATAGCTTTCATCACTCTAATATTACCACTACAGTCCCATTCCATTCATAATTCTGATATTGTTCACTAGTGCTGTTCACTAACCGCCATTACACGTGATTTTTACGAAGTCCCAAACCAGACTAACTCTCAGAAATGAAGAACTTGATCGTATCGCTGATACTAGCGAAATAGTTGAATTACGGACCAAACCATCGTGCACCACTGGCTCGCTGCTAACTGTTCCACCAAACCATTCGCGCTAGCTCCGCAAGACTCATTGCTTGATTGACACTGCACAACCAATTCCCATAATCCCTCGATCTTCTTACTCGTATGCTGTCCCATGTCGTCCTGCGTCTGACGTTTGTTAACAATGCAGTACAGTACAAATCATTCAAATAAAGTATCTTTGACAGAAGTTGTAATCGGGCGTGCTGAAAAGTAAATTTTTTAAAGATTTTGAAATAAAACAAACGTTATTAACAAGTTTATTTCCCCAACATAATCACCCTGGTGACGAAGACATTTCTCCCAACGAGAAACCAGTTTGTAGACGTCGTCGCTGTAGGACGTTTGATTTTGTTGACGGAGCAACCGCCTCATCTGTGTTTTCCCAAGTATGTGAGTGGCTCGAAGACTTCTGAAGTAATAGAACCTAGTACGTTGTCCTCGATGGTGAGTGTTCATCGGAGGTGAGGGTATTATCTGGAGTGCCCCAGGCAAGTGTGGTAGGTCCGCTGTTGTTTTTTATCTACATAAATGATCTTCTGGATAGGGTGGATAGCAATGTGCGGCTGTTTGCTGATGATGCTGTGGTGTACGGGAAGGCGTCGTCGTTGAGTGACTGTAGGAGGATAGAAGATGACTCGGACAGGATTTGTGATTGGTGTAAAGAATGGCAGCTAACTCTAAATATAGTTGTTGTTGTTGTGGTCTTCAGTCCTGAGACTGGTTTGATGCAGCTCTCCATGATACTCTATCCTGTGCAAGCTTCATCATCTCCCAGTACCTACTGCAACCTACATCCTTCTGAATCTGCTTAGTGTATTGATCTCTTGGTCTCCCTCTACGATTTTTACCCTCCACGCTGCCCTCCAATGCTAAATTTGTGATCCCTTGATGCCTGAAAACATGTCCTACCAACCGATCCCTTCTTCTAGTCAAGTTGGGCCACAAATTCCTGTTCTCCCCAATCCTATTGAATGCCTCCTCATTAGTTACGTGATCTACCCACCTTATCTTCAGCATTCTTCTGTAGCACCACATTTCGAAAGCTTCTATTCTCTTCTTGTCCAAACTGGTTATCGTCCATGTTTCGCTTCCATACATGGCTACACTCCATACAAATACTTTCAGAAACGACTTCCTGACACTTAAATCTATACTAGATGTTAACAAATTTCTCTTCTTCAGAAACGATTTCCTTGCCATTGCCAGTCTACATTTTATGTAAATTAATGCAGATGAATAGGAAAAAGAATCCCGTAATGTTTGAATACTCCATTAGTAGTGCAGCGCTTGACAGTCACGTCGATTAAATATTCGGGGGTAACATTTGAAACGTCCCCTTAGAAAAATTTATGACTGTGCTGATAAACCTCTTACATTATTTGATTTTCAAACAGCTGAGCAAAACTGAACGTACTCAGACATTCACTAAAGTGACACACAATATTTTTAGCGCAACGCAATCTGACTTTCAGTAATCCCTACAAAAGAATGGCCCTGACTAACAATAACCTATACCTTTCATGAATTCTTACCTCACAAAAATCTTCGTTACTCGAGCTACTGCAATACAGCGAGCGTCATTATTGCCAGCTAAATAAAAGATTCGTAATACTGCCGGCCGCGGTGGTCTCGCGGTTCTAGGCGCGCAGTCCGGAACCGCGCGACTGCTACGGTCGCAGGTTCGAATCCTGCCTCGGGCATGGATGTGTGTGATGTCCTTCGGTTAGTTAGGTTTAAGTAGTTCTAAGTTCTAGGGGACTGATGACCATAGATGTTAAGTCCCATAGTGCTCAGAGCCATTTTTCAAACTACTGAAGGCACTAACTACTGATAGGCATAGTTAGCAAATGAAAGATTTTGATAGAGAACAAACAATGTATTTACCTTAATAGTGTATCATCCGCTCTCAAAACTCCGCCATCTCACTCCCCACATCGACCACTGCTGGCGGCTCACCTCCAACTGCGCAACGCTACGCGCTGTTAACAGCCAGCTGCCCAACACTACAATAGCGAACAACAATGCAAACCAGCCACAGACTGCACACAGCACAGCCAGTGATTTTCATTCAGAGCGCTACGTGGCGTTACCAATAAAAAAACCTAAACAGCCTACTTACGCATTGCAGAGCGATGTGAAGTGGGACAAGCATGTAATGGCAGGTGTGGGGAAGGCGGATAGTCGTCTTCGGTTCATTGGTAGAATTTTGGGAAGATGTGGTTCATCTGTGGAGGAGACCGCTTATAAAACACTAATACGACCTATTCTTGAATACTGCTCGAGCGTTTGGGATCCCTATCAGGTCGGATTGAGGGAGGACATAGAAGCAATTCAGAGGCGGGCTGCTAGATTTGTTACTGGTAAGTTTGATCATCACGCGAGTGTTACGGAAATGCTTCAGGAACTCGGGTGGGAGTCTCTAGAGGAAAGGAGGCGTTCTTTTCGTGAATCTCTACTGAGGAAATTTAGAGAACCAGCATTTGAGGCTGACTGCAGTACAATTTTACTGCCGCCAACTTACATTTCGCGGAAAGACCACAAAGATAAGATAAGATAGATTAGGGCTCGTACAGAGGCATGTAGGCAGTCATTTTTCCCTCTTTCTGTTTGGGAGTGGAACAAGGAGAGAAGATGCTAGTTGTGGTACGAGATACCCTCCGCCACGCACCGTATGGTGGATTGCGGAGTATGTATTTAGATGTAGAAGCACCGCTTCTGCATATCAGAGTGAAGTCCTCGAAGTTCCTGTAGGTTTTGGAAAGAGATGAAAATCGGATGGGGCCAAGTCGGGTGTGTGTGGGGGATGGCCGGTGGCAAGACAGGGGAACCCAGGGTGTCGGGATTGTTCTGCACGTCGCAGTGCTCTCGTGTGTTGTGTGGTCCGGCATTGTCACGCTGACGGGGAGGGTGCTCCATAATATGTGGACTAGCTCTTCTGCGGTTAGAACCTCGACTGCATAGCGCTGTTTCTCACCCACCGACATAGTTACGTTACACACCTCTATGTTACACGCTACAATTCGGAGCCTTCTAGCAACATAGGATTTGCACTTCCGGGAAAGTCGACCGAGTAATACGCATGACATGTAGTATCTCAACCGATGTTGAGAACAAAAGAAAAAAAGAAGAAGATTCGGAAGTAATACTTTTCTGCACCCTCTCGCGCACATGAGCAAATGGTCCCAATACACTTCAGTGACTCCATCCAAGGTAAAATGCTGCTCCTATTGACCAGCAGATCCTTGCTGCTCTGAATAGCTAGCTAGTGCCTGCAGGTGCCTCTAGCAATTATACCCTAATGAGCGTGGAAATCGATAATTATTTCTCACTTGCAGTGGTCTGGTGATTTTCTGCTGGACGGATATTTTCCTGAATGAAGCTCAGTAAAATCTATCGCCCTACTTCGTAAGATAAAACGAATAGAATTGCTTAAAGACATAACGAAAAAACACCTGCATGCTTTAAAAGCACCATTCAAATGTTGACCGTGGCTGAAATATTTATTTTGCAACAACCAAAAGCCGCTTCGTACCACAAATTTTTGGCTCTACAATTTCGTAACTGAGAGCCAAATGTAAACAAAGTAGTAGTTAACACAGGCCTACAAGACACAGATTTTGCTTGATGCCTAGAATTTCGAAACCGATTTTAGCTTAATTAGGGACAGTGAATATAAATATGAAATCCGATTTTCTCAGTGTGCTCTAGTTTTTCAGATCAGTGTTCTTTAATGTGCAATTCTACGCGAAATGTAGAGTTTTAAATCCATTTTGTGCAGTTCTTGTATATTTGCCCTACTGTCAGTCTGCCGTCCAGTTAGTTGCAGGGAAGTCCATCAGATGGAGTATGGACATGCTAACTTAATGACATTCAACGCTGAAGTTAGGTCAGTTTGCGAGCTCTCGCCTTACAAGGTAGAGCGAAGTTAGGTCTCGCGTGTTATCTGTGGCAAGGAAGGAGTTTTTACAAAATTAACCAAAAACGCTCTGTTTCGTAGATTGTTTTATTTTTGTTGTGAAACAGAAAGAAAATGAGTTCTAGAAGAAGTTGTGTGAAGCTAACTGATGTGATTTGCTTCACACGCTGAGAATAAAACGTTTCAAGGAAACGGGAAACTGTTAGCGATTTTGAAAGATAGCTTATCTTGGATATTTGGTGTTGGGCTTCGTGATCAGGAAACCACCTAGGCGCCGCGTCAGATGTGTAAAACTTCTACAGAACGTTTAAGACAGTGGGTTAATGGGAAAAGAAGAAATCTGAAATTCGGTTGCTTACTAAATATTACCGGTATCAATTGAGGCAACTCTAGCGAGAGAATTTATCGTGACTTAGTCTGTGCAATGCGGCCGGCCCCTAACTCAGAGGAAGTGACCAGCCCAACGTTTCGCCAGCTAACACACCTCCGTTAGGACGAGTGTTGCCCTCACATATTAATGAAGGAGACAGAGATTATAAGGTGATATCAGTTCCTCGCCATTTTAACCGGGGTCAGTTAAATGACCTCACCAGAGATGTCAACATGTCAAAAGAAGCTTCTGAATTACTGGCTTCCAGGTTGAACAATAAAAATTTACTGGAACAAGAAACCAAAATTGACTTTTACCGTTCAAGAGAAAAAGGTTCCGTAGAAATGTTGGAACACGTGAGGCAATACTGACCCTACGACTTACCTTAGAAGAAAAATTAAGGAGAGGCAAACCTACGTTTCTAGCATTTGTAGACTTAGAGAAAGCTTTTGACAATGTTGACTGGAATACTCCCTTTCAAATTCTGAAGGTGGCAGGGGTAAAATACAGTCAGCGAAAGGCTATTTACAATTTGCACAGAAAGCTGATGGCAGTTGTAAGAGTCGAGGGATATGAAAGGGAAGCAGTGGTTGGGAAGGGAGTGAGACAGGGTTGTAGCTCTCCCCGATGCTATTCAATCCGTATACTGAGCAAGCAGTAAAGGAAACAAAAGAAAAATTCTGAGTAGGTATTAAAATCCATGGGGAAGAAATAAAAACTTTGAGGTTCGCCAATGACATTGTAATTCTGTCAGAGACAGCAAAGGACTTGGAAGAGCGGTTGAACTGAATGGACTGTGTCTTGAAAGGAGGATATAAGATGGACATCAACAAAAGCGAAACAAGGATAATGGAATGTAGTCGAATTAAGTCGTGTGATGCTGTGGGAATTAGATTAGGAAACGAGACCCTTAAAGTAGTAAAGGAGTTTTGCTATTTGGGGAGCAAAATAACTGATGACGGTCGAAGCAGAGAGGGTATAAAATGTAGACTGGCAATGGCAAGGAAAGCGTTTCTGAAGAAGAGAAATTTGTTAACATCGAATATTGATTTAAGTGTCAGGATGTCGTTTCTGAAAGTATTTGTGTGGAGTGTAGCCATGTATGGAAGTGAAACATGGACAATAAATAGTTTGGACAAGAAGAGAATAGAAGCTTTCGAAATGTGGTGCTACAGAAGAATGCTGAAGATTAGATGGGTAGATCACATAACTAATGAGGAGGTATTGAATAGAATTGGGGAGAAGAGGAGTTTGTGGCACAACTTGACTAGAAGAAGGGATCGGTTGGTAGGACATGTTCTGAGGCATCAAGGGATCACCAAATTAGTACTGGAGGGCAGCGTGAAGTGTAAAAATCGTAGAGGGAGACCCAGAGATGAATACACTAAGCAGAATCAGAAGGACGTAGGTTGCAGTAGGTACTGGGAGATGATGAAGCTTGCACAGGAGAGAGTAGCGTGGAGAGCTGCATCAAACCGGTCTCAGGACTGAAGACCACAACAACAACACCCTTCTGCTTTCAAGAAGACAGTCTTGTATTTTGTCACGAATTTAGAGGACTCACGGGAAAAAAATGGTACTTTCTGTATGCTTTCCAAATGATTGTCGCCTATTTATTGGCAGTTTAGACCTAAGACTGAAATGTGTTCTACACAATGGGAACAAATGTGGTTCGTTACGAACTACTTACACAACGAAAATAAAAAAAAAATCATTCAAGATGATATCTTCGGTCTTAGAGAAGATAAAGTATCACGGACATGAATGTGGAGATAAAAATGGTTAACTTTTTCGTTTGACAACAAAATAACCACACCAGATACCCTTGCTTCTTGTGCCTCTGTGACCGCAGAGAGAAAACAAGCACTGGGTTAGAAAAAGTGTGACTTAAAAGAGGAAACATGGGCGTAGAGGAAAAAAGTGTCATTAACTACCCTTTTGTTGAACGAGAAAAAATCGTCTTCCGTCCACTGCATATCGAGCTGGGCCTGAAAGTTGGACGTACACGATTCTACTGTGTGCATACAAAACTCCGAAATATTGTTGCGAGTAGTGGAGAGCGAGCAGTTGTCGAGTAGAGTCTGAAGTGGTCGGACGCAGGGTGCGGTGGAGAGAGGTCTCAGCCTGCCGTAATAGTGCTGGTAGCGCCGGAGGAGACTTTGGTATTAATTGAGGATTTTTGGTAATTTGCCTTTTTGCTGCAGGTACGAGGGTTGTAACTTAAATACTGGCAACTATTTGTTCACAACAGGTACAAAAAAGTTACATGTTTGCACCTGTTACTGTCCTTCAAAGTAGCCACCAGCGCTGTGTAGAACTTGTTGCCAGCGATGTGGAAGGCGTAGTATACCGTTGGCAGAGCCAGTTCTGTTGATGGTGAGAATGGAGCGGTCTACTGCCTGTCGAATCTCTGGAACAGTTCTGAAGCGAATGCCACAAAGTGGTTCCTTCGTCTTCGGAATCAAATCATAGTCACAAGGACTTAAGTCCGGGGAGTATGGTGGATGGTACAGTACTTCCCAGTCCCATCGACCGAACAGAGCAGCCACAGCTTGCGCAGTATGCGCCCGAGCATTGTCGTGCAAAATGATGGGTGGGTTGCGCAGAAAGTGTCGCCGCTTCTTTCGCAGAGCTGGTCGCAGGTGATGCTCCATAACGAACAGTAATAGCGTGCATGAACGGTCTGCCGTGGAGGAACGTAATGCGTTAGGATAACACCATCACAGTCGTACACGAGAATCACCGTATCTTTACAGCGCTCCATTAGCGCCATCAACAGAACAGGCTCTGCTAACGGTATACTACGCCTTCCACATCGCTGGCAACGGGTTCTACACAAAGCTGGTGACTAGTTTGAATGACAGTAACAGGTGCAAACGTGTAACTCTTTTGTGTCGGCTGTGAATAAACAGTTTCCACTATTTAAGTTCCAACCCTCGTAGTTGTTGGTTGCTTCCGTACTAGAGGGATTCTGTCAGATTTGTGTATACACTCACAATAATATCGGTACCTTTTTGGGGCGAGAAACATGTTTATTGAGTATAGACATTATGGAATAATTAAAAGTCTGTGTAAAGTTTGTCAGTGTTTAAATAATATATGGCACAAATAATAAACTATACACTTTATAGGTTTCTTTCCTTTTTTCTTGCGTCGTTTAAGGTTAGTTGACCAAAACGCTCCTGATCATGCAATTTCTATGTATAAAAAAATGTGGCAGTAGTTGTTGCAGTTAGTCCACGTATTGCACTCCGGAATTCTTTAATCGTCAGACAGAACGTCACATACGTTTCCGTACGTCTTGCAAAATAATTATCGAAAGAATTTCAAAAGCGTTGGTGAAGGTTCTTGACACGAACGGATCATGTTTTGCATATATATGTTGTCTCATCTGAGAGCGGGAAAAATTGAAGCAGGAATATTTAAGGGTCAACAAATAAAACAACTCATTGAGGATCCTGCCTTCATACATGAACGTGGCTCAATTAAAAGCCTGGACCTCATTTGGTGCAGCTGTCCGAAACTTTTCTGGACAAACGCAAATCTAAAAACTATGTTGCACTGGTAAACGAGGTGCTTAACAGTTTGAAATCCCTTGAGTGAAAGAGGAGTATTAAGGAGAACTGTTTACACAAATACTCGGGCCATTTTCCAGACGATTTAGGAGACGCCAGTGAGGTACAAGGTGGATGATTTCACAGTGATATTAAAACTACGGAGGACCACTACCAAGGAAGTTTCGATAAGCGCGTGTTTATAGATTACTGCTGTACTTTAAAACGGGACTGTTCAGAAATACCTTCTAGAATAATAGGGGAAAGAATTTTCCGAAGTGTTCGATGATTAGTTCTGTTCACACATGAATTTTTCCTTTATTTTTATATATAATAATATCAGCATAATGAAATAATAAACGTTCGCTGCCATTTTTTCACTTTATTCACGGATTTACCTTGAAATCGTGTAACATGTATTTCACTAAAATGTTTTATCTCAAACATAGGTGGCCAAGAACTCATCTCGTATGTGGTGCTCATGCATGCGTGCCAATCTCTCTCGCCAGAGTGCACAGCACCCACGTTACGCTTTATTGAGCGGGAAGAGAGGGGAGGGAGGGAGGGACCGTTAATCAGCCGCATGCGGCTTTGTTTTACATTTCTCAACGACACAGATAAACACAAAAACGTTTTATGTATTATTGAACTATTTTTGGCGCGTTGAAGACATAATAAAATTTATACGTGGCACAAAATGTCGGTATAGGGACAGACGCAGACGGTTTCACATGTTTTCCGTCACTCAGGGTGCAATGTAATCGTGACTTCTTTAGTTTCACAATAAAAAATCGCCAGGTGCGAGTAAGACTTGCAATACTGGGGTCATATTTCTTTGCATTAAAGTTAGACTTTGTCCGCTTATAGACTGCTGGCGGCGGACCACCAGCAAGAGATGGCGTACTACGCTTCATGTCGTGTCATCTGCCACTCCGACCACGAACCCTCCCCACGAGCGCCACCCAGCCGTAGCAAAGGCCACCAGGCAGGATGGCCATTGCCCGGACTCCCGATGGCCCAGGGAGATGGGCATCTACTCCTTGGCATACGTGGGGAGGCATCAGCAGAGCGATCCCTGTGTTGTCAGGGGGCTACAACCAACAGGGTACATGGCGGCCCCACCACAACGGACTGGCTACTGTGCTGGATGAGGAGGAGCTAAGAAGACAATGGTCATCGTCGGCACAGAAAGCGACACTGCATAGTGCCTGGTGGAATACGCACCCAGGAAGGTGTCCTCGCCCAGGATACGGAGAATGGGCGGGACTGCAATGCGACGACGAGAAAGTGGGCTAATGATCTCAATGCACAATGGACACGATGCACCATGTAGTGTGCCCTTCCCCAACTGGCTCGCTCTTCGGGTAAATTTCGAAAAATGGAGGTCAAACCCTACAGGGGACCAGCACATAAAGGCCGAAACGTGAGATATTCCTTTTAGTCGGCTCTTACGACAGGCAAAATACCTCGGGCCTGTTCTAACCTCCGGACCCGCAGGGGGTCCAGTGAGTTCAAAAACGTTCTCTGGGAGGTGCTGGTGCCTTCCGGGCGAAATTGAGGCCTGTATTTGCCGGATTTATCTTAATGTTAAATAATCTGGCTCAAATGTGTTCTTCGATGATGTATAAATTCTAAACACAAAAATGAAAAAAGCTGTGGAAATGAACTGGTCTACTTTACGCCTCGTCGTGTTTGCCGTACCTGAGAGATACCGCTAGGTGTCTGCAGACGGCCGCGTCATTCTGTGTCACACTGTCACGATCGCCGCCTCTTCCTCCCGAAAGTCCGTCTCATACTCCAGCTGCAAAACCAACCGAAAAGGATAGCATTACTCCCGCATGCCCGGGACACAATTCATCAATACAAAGGGGCTGTAGCAAAGCCAGGGAAGGGTGTCGTACTTGAGTGTACACGTCTACATCTACATCCGCGAGCCACTATATTATGGAGGGTACTTTGAACTGCTAAAGGAGGAAACGATAGCGGCACACAATTTGCAAATGGTGGATTAGCTCTAATTTCGGTCATTTTCTCATCGCGGTTATTTTGTGTGTTATGTGTGTGTGGAGCTGATATGGTGGCGCGCTGACCTCTTGCAACGTCTGTCCCTGGAGGTTTTGAGCATCTCCGTGACACAGTCGCGCTTATTTAGTGACCCGGTGACGAAACGCGCCGCTATTCGTTGGACCTTTCCTCTGCTTCTTCTATTAATTCAAACTCTCAACTGTCGCACACTGGTGAGGAATACTCAAGAGTCGGTCTTACACGCGTTTCGCGAGCCAGTTCTTTCACTGATTAATTGCGTTTTCTTAATATTCGTCCAATGAACCTGAATTTTTTTTTCCTTTTAACTCTTTCCCTATGCTGCCATCCGAAGCTCACTCGCACCACTCCACATCATGTGCAATTAGATAATGTGTTGCTTTAACTTAAAAGCTGAAGTGTTGTTGAGACATTGATTCTACTTAAAGAGCAATCATTCAACTCTGATTTGTTTAACTCAAAGGTCAGTGAGTTGTAAACATTTTTCATCAAACAGGAAAAAAACATGCCTTTTTTCTTATCACCTTACTGTGTGATTAATCACCAGGGTATTGCGACTAATGCGTCGGTTAGTCCTTACACGATAAACTTAACCAATTATTTAAAACCGACCACTTACGAATTCAGAAACTCACGAAGACTTGAAACCAGCATTCATCATTTACTTTATTATTATTTCATTTAAACAAACCGTTAAGGTCTCTTACTTGTGAACCCGATTCAAAAAATCAGTTCTTTGTTTTCCATCTTAAAACAATACCTAGTTTTTTGACAAAATAGTAGTTAAAAAACTGACTTGGACATAGGAAAGTTATTTAAAAAACTAACTTAAAGATCTCTCGGTGTGCGCCCACACTTACGTTTCCGCTGCTTTCATACATTACATGTAGTTAGTAGACTCCCATTGGAGAAGTATATACTATACAACTGTTTCTCGAGTTGACAACTCTGTTAGAAGACACTCTTTGCCATGGTCTTACGTTTTCCTTTATATATCTTTGGTGTTCGAGCGTTGCCGGCCGTTGTGACCGAGCGGTTCTAGGCGCTACAGTCTGGAACCGAGCGACCGCTACGGTCGCAGGTTCGAATCCTGCCTCGGGCATGGATGCGTGTGATGTACTTAGGTTAGTTAGGTTTAAGTAGTTCTAAGTTCTCGGGGACTGATGACCTCAGAAGTTAAGTCCCATAGTGCTCAGAGCCATTTGAACCACTTTTGTTCGAGCGTTGTTTTGCTTATAAACTTTTCTGTAATTTGAGTTTTTGCTATTTTGTCATTCTCGACAGTTGTTATGCCTTCAGAAAAGTGTTTTGGTACTGGTGTGAAGTTCTAGAGTTTGCTAGGAATATATTCTGGGTTCAGTATGAGGCAATCACTGGTGGTACTTGATTCCCTGAGAGTGGCCAAAGCTGAGAAGAGGATCCTTGAGGAAACTAAAGAGGCCAGAATAACAAGAGAAACGAGGAAAGGAAGAGAAAAGATGAGGAACATGTAAACCGAGAAGATTCTGCTGTTGGACTGTATTAGGAACAACAGAGGTGTTGTCTATACCAAATATAATTTTGAACTGAATATTGTGAGAATTACATTTTATGACATGTTTATTTTATGCCGAAAAAATCTGTTTAAGCTCGAGGTATGAAATTTTTTGGGATGTTTCAGGATACTATTTGGAATGAAGTAGACCACATATACTACAGTGTTACCAACAGGAAGATGAGTCAAATGGCTCTGAGCACTATGGACTTAACATCTTAGGTCATCAGTCCCCTAGAACTTAGAACTACTTAAACCTAACTAACCTAAGCACATCACACACATCCATGCCCGAGGCAGGATTCGAACCTGCGACCGTAGCAGTCACGCGGTTCCGGACTGAGGCGCCGAGAACCGCACGGCCACCGCGGCCGGCCCAACAGGAAGAAAACTACATACTGATTAGTTATAGAATAATAACCTTACTTTTGATTATCAAATATAAATATATCCAGAATAAAAACTTATAACTGAAATACGTGATTGTCGTCTACTTTTTAGATGGACATGATGTTAATGTGTACGTAATGTTTGAACCATCTAAGTAAGACACTTAGTGCAGATTCCAATATTGGCCAGAAAACAGAGTATATAAGTTACTGATGCTCACAAAAACTGTAATAAAGTCAATATGAGAACTAATGTGATTAATTGTACATCAAAATGTTCGTCAAGAAGCACTCCAACTGTCCTACAGTATTTATCCTTTTATCCTACTAAGAGTTCACGTTTTTTAGTTAAAGCCAACTATGCTTTATGGAAATTGTTCTGATTTTTCCAGGCGTTCACAGGCAAGCTGCTTAAATTGCGTGAAGCCTGTCTCGTAAGGAATCAACTTTTTGTATCCAAGTGAATCACTGAATAGTCGCAAAGAACTGGGTCGTATTTGTATTGACTAACAGCAGGTAGGTTCACAGCCTGTGAATCGGGGCCTCTACTCTGGCCGGACGTGGGCAACAAACTGAAAAGTATTTCTACGAGTATCTTTGCCGTTTTAGAGTTTAAGTTCTCGGGCTGCTGTATTATCTAAAAGTTAGCTGAGTAATTTGGAAACTGACTTAGGGTATGGTTGCTATCGGTGATCCGGGTCCCCCAATGGGCCGGCTAGATTTCTCTGTGCACATTCACAATAGGAGCATTCCAGCAGTCATTAAGTGTATCCCGTGTCGCCAAAGATACGCAGTCTTAGTGGTAAATTATTCCTCTAAGACACAAGGAAACAGTGACAGACGGTAAGATTTGCACTACGTACTTGTAACTGACTGTTTTTGTTGTCTTCAGTCCTGAGACTGGTTTGATGCAGCTCTCCGTGCTGCCCTATACTGTGCAAGCTTCTTCATCTCCCAGTACCTACTGCAGCCTACATCCTTCTGAATCTGCTTAGTGTATTCATCTCTTGGTCTCCCTCTACGATTTTTACCCTCCACGCTGCCCTCCAGTACTAAACTGGTGATCCCTTGATGCCTCAGAACATGTCCTACCAACCGATCCCTTCTTCTAGTCAAGCTGTGCCACAAACTCCTCTTCTCCCCAATTCCTTTCAATACCTCCTCATTAGTTATGTAATCTACTGTTAATGAATTAAATATCGTAGTAATATGGTAACTGTGATTAACTTACTGAAGCCTTAATTGGAAAAGAAAAGCAATTCACACCATTCTGTCATATTCACAATACGGAGTCACGTACTGTGCACGGAGACAAGGTTTAGTTAAGAGATGGCGTACTAGTTACCCTGAATGAGCCACCTAGAATTCTTTGTAATCTTAGGTCTGACAAGGGAACCTCCCCATCGCACCCCACTCAGATTTAGTTATAAGTTGGCACAGTGGATAGGCCTTGAAAAACTGAACACAGATTAATTGAGAAAACAGGAAGAAGTTGTGTGGAACTGTGAAAAAATAAGCAAAATATACAAACTGAGTACTTCATGGGAAGATATGCAATGTCAAGGACACTGGGAAAGCAGGCGCGCCGTGGTCTCGTGGTAACGTGAGCAGCTGCGGAACAAAAGGTCCTTGGTTCAAATCTTCCATCGACTGAAAAGTATAATTTTTTATTTTCAGTTTATGTGACAAACTCTTATGTTTTCATCACTTTTCATCACATCCACAAGAAAACCTAAATCGGGCAAGGTAGAAGAATCTTTTTACCCATTCGCCAAGTGTACAAGTTAGGTGGGTCGACAACATATTCCTGTCATGTGACGCACATGCCGTCACCAGTGTCGTATAGAATATATCAGATGTGTTTTCCTGTGGAGGAATCGGTTGACCTATGACCTTGCGATCAAATGTTTTCGGTTCCCATTGGAGAGGCACGTCCTTTCGTCTACTAATCGCACGGTTTTGCGATGCGGTCGCAAAACACAGACACTAAACTTATTACAGTGAACAGAGGCGTCAGTGAACGAACGGACAGATAATAACTATGCAAAAATAAAGAAAGTAAAATTTTTACTCGAGGGAAGACTTGAACCAAGGACCTCTCGTTCGGCAGCTGCTCACGCTACCACGGGACCACGGCGCTCCTGAGCTCATGATGTCCATGATGTTGCCTATCTTACACATGGACTACTCAGTTTGTATATTTTGCTTATTTTTCCACAGTTCCACACAACTTCTTCCTGTTTTCTCAATGGATTTGTGTTCAGTTTATCAAGGCCTATCCACCATGCTAACTTATAACTAAATCTGAGGGGGGTGCGATGGGGAGGTTCCCTTGTGAGCAGATCACTATGAACAAAATGACATGACAGTTTCAGAGAATTGACTGGTCTCATACAGATATGATTTTATCTCTATGAGACCAGTGCGGTCTCTCTAATTATGTGGTTTCATTTGTGTAAGTACCTGCACCTGGGTTTCGGACTGGACCTCCCGTTTACGTTCGATGCTGAGGTGGTTGTTCTAGAACATGGAGAGCCTCTGCAATTCTGTTCGTATCAGAGGGAATTTAAGCAGGCTGGGGCAGCAGTTACAATTTGGATCGAGGTGGGAGACGTGCTACTGTAGTCCGTGCACTTGTGTCAACCGCAGTGCTAAGGTGGCTTAGTGGCTAACACACAGCCGGCACGGTAGCTCAGTGTGTTTGGTCAGAGAGCTGGTTGGCCTCTGCAATATAAAACTGAGTGAAAACATCAACAATGAATTTGAACGGCTGTCATGTGACGTCCGCAACGACCAAACAACGATCAACAACGAACAAAATGGAAAAAAACCCGCACATGCCTATTAAGCAGCAGACACGGGTTCGATTCCCGGCCTTGGTATAAATTTTCACTTGCCGCTTCAGTCTATACACATAAAATTTTCATTATATGTTTTATAATAGTTTGTAGTAGTGAGTATAGGGTAATATCTGCAGCAGGAGAAAATGGAATATCGGGAGCAGGATTCGTTATTAAAAAGTACGTAGAACAGAGAGTGACTTGCGGTGAACACTGCAATAGTACTGTTATCAGAAGCGACAGCAAACCAACACTGACGACAATAGTTCAGATATACGAGGGCAGTTCAATAAGTAATGCAACACATTTTTTTTCTGAAACAGGGGTTGTTTTATCCAGCATTGAAGTACACCAGGTTATTCCCCAATCTTTTAGCTACACAACACTATTTTTCAACGTAATCTCCATTCAATGCTACGGCCTTACGCCACCTTGAAATGAGGGCCTGTATGCCTGCACGGTACCATTCCACTGGTCGATGTCGGAGCCAACGTCGTACTGCATCAATAACTTCTTCATCATCCGCGTAGTGCCTCCCACGGATTGCGTCCTTCATTGGGCCAAACATATGGAAATCCGACGGTGCGAGATCGGGGCTGTAGGGTGCATGAGGAATAACAGTCCACTGAAGTTTTGTGAGCTCCTCTCGGGTGCGAAGACTTGTGTGAGGTCTTGCGTTGTCATGAAGAAGGAGAAGTTCGTTCAGATTTTTGTGCCTACGAACACGCTGAAGTCGTTTATTCAATTTCTGAAGAGTAGCACAATACACTTCAGAGTTGATCGTTTGACCATGGGGAAGGACATCGAACAGAATAACCCCTTCAGCGTCCCAGAAGACTGTAACCATGACTTTACCGGCTGAGGGTATGGCTTTAAACTTTTTCTTGGTAGGGGAGTGGGTGTGGCGCCACTCCATTGATTGCCGTTTTGTTTCAGGTTCGAAGTGATGAACCCATGTTTCATCGCCTGTAACAATCTTTGACAAGAAATTGTCACCCTCAGCCACATGACGAGCAAGCAATTCCGCACAGATGGTTCTCCTTTGCTCTTTATGGTGTTCGGTTAGACAGCGAGGGACCCAGTGGGAACAAACCTTTGAATATCCCAACTGGTGAACAATTGTGACAGCACTACCAACAGAGATGTCAAGTTGAGCACTGAGTTGTTTGATGGTGATCCGTCGATCATCTCGAACGAGTGTGTTCGCGCGCTCCGCCATTGCAGGAGTCACAGCTGTGCACGGCCGGCCCGCACGCGGGAGATCAGACAGTCTTGCTTGACCTTGCGGCGATGATGACACACGCTTTGCCCAACGACTCACCGTGTTTTTGTCAACTGCCATATCACCGTAGACATTCTGCAAGCGCCTATGAATATCTGAGATGCCCTGGTTTTCCGCCAAAAGAAACTCGATCACTGCCCGTTGTTTGCAACGCACATGCGTTACAGACGCCATTTTAACAGCTCCGTACAGCGCTGCCACCTGTCGGAAGTCAATGAAACTACACGAGACGAAGCGGGAATGTTTGAAAATATTCCACAAGAAATTTCAGGTTTTTTCAACCAAAACTGGCCGAGAAAAAAATGTGTTGCATTACTCATTGAACTGCCCTCGTATATGCCAATATAGCAAACAGAAGATGAAAGAGAGAGGGAGAGAATATGAGGGTATTTAAAGGGTAATTCGGAACGTAAAGGGAGATGAAGATCTGATAGTCAAGGGCGTTGGAATGCAGTTGTAGGGGAAGGACTAGAAGAAAAGGGCTTGATAGTAGGAATGAAAGAGCATAAAGACTTGTTTAGTTCTGCAACAAATTTCAGCTCGTAAAAGCTAATATTCTGTTAAAGAACTACAACTAGAAGAGGTATACTTGGAAACGGGCAGAAGATATGGGAAGGTTTGAGTTAGATTTCATCATGTTCAGGTATAGATTCCGAAATCAGATATAGGATTGCAAAGGGTAGCCATGGGTAGCCAGAGACTCAGATCACAATTTGGTAGTGATGGAGAGTAGGCTGAAGTTTAAGAGATGTCAAGAAGAATCAATGGGCAAATAAGTGGGATACAGGAGTACTGAAGAATGAAGAGAGACGCTTTTAGCTCTCTGAGGCTATAGATACTTCCATAATGAATAGCCTAGTATGTAGTTCAATTCGAGAGGAATGAACATATCTAAAAAAAAAGCACTCACAGACGTTAGAGAGAAAAACGTAGATATAAGGAACGAAACTGTGAAGAAGCCATGGGTAACAGAAGAAATACTTCAGTTGCTCGATGAAAGGAGGAGGTGCAAAAATTTTCAAGGAAATTTAGGAATACGGAAATACAAGTCACTTAGGAACGAAATAAACAGGAAGTGCAGGGCTAAGACGAAATGAATACTTGAAAAAGTGAAGAAATCGAAAAAGAAATTGTCGGAAGGACTGATTCAGCATACAAAAAATTCGAAACAAATTCAAAGGAAGGGCGTTAACATTAAGAGTGCCACGGGAATTCCAATGTTAAATGTAAATGCAGAGGAGAGGGCAGGAAGCTGGAAAGATTACATTGAGGCCCTCTGAGGAGGAGGACTAATCTGATGACTTGATACGAGAAGAAACAGGAGGTGATAGGGAACACACACGAGGATCCAGTATTAGGATCATAATTTATAATAATTTTTAAAGACTTAAAAGTAGATAAGGCAGAAGGGATGAATAAAGGCCATCGTATTTCTAAAATAATTGGGTGAGGTGGGGCAAGACTGAATAAGAAGACTGGAAGACAAAAAATGAAGTGCTCGGATTAAAAAGGATGTAACACAGTTTATACATTGCAGAAGCAGTAATGGAAACAAAAGAAAGGTCCAAGAGTGGGATTAAAGTTCAAGGTGAAAGGATATAAATGTTAAGATTTGCTCAGTGGATGTGAAGAAGAATTACAGGATCTGTTGAATGGAATGAACAGTCTAATGAGTACAGAAAATGGATTGAGAGTAAATCGAAGTAATGAGAAGTAGCAGAAATGAGAACAGCGAGAAACATGAACATCAGGACTGACGATCGCAAAGTAAATGAAGTTATAGGCAGTGAAATAACCAATGATGGATGGAGCAAGGACGAAATAAAAAGCACACTAGCACCAGCATAAACAGCATTCCCAGTTAAGAAAAGTCTACTAGTATCATACAAGTCTTCAACTGAGGAAGAAATTTTTGGGAATTTACGTTTGGTTGGTTGGTGGACCAAACAATGTCATCAGTCCCATGATCTAAAGTAACAGAAACCAAGGGTGGACCCCCAAAAACAGCACAGTCCAATCAAGGGGAAGAGAAAACGGGCAAATAAAGAGGTAAAAGGAACGTCAGAGTAGCAGGAAGAATAGAGAACAAAGATGGAGGGAAGGCAGGGAAACAGTGAGATCAGGTACACCCCAGGGATACTACATACATTGGGGCACTGGCTCCACCACCAACCCTTCCCAATCCCAACTCGACACCATGATCATGACACAGTGAGGACAACACCAGGGGAAGATGACAATAAAAGGGGGACAAAACGTCACAAAAGACCAGGCAACATGTAGAGAAAAAGGGGGGAGAACCTGGCCGGTGTGGAGTCAAGGCCAAGGCCTCTATAACCAACACCAATGCTAATCGAGAGCCCCCCAGTTCCAGAGGCCAGTTCAGGTACTTAAACTTGGGAGGACAAGCCATTTCTGTAAAGAAAACCAAAGAGAGATGTAACAATGCGAGGGTCGTCTGCTAACACTCGGGACAAGAAAGGTGGGAATGGATATTTAGTGCAAAGGATAAATGGTGGGAGCAGTACAGCAAACTATGGATCACGGTGAGGGGGGGGGGCGCTTGCAACCATCATTGTGTAAAAAACCATGGGTCAACCTATTATGGCTGATAAAAATGGCAGAGGATGTAGATATAGAGGTAAGAACGCCAGAAGAGATCCAGGGCTAAGTGGAGATGTTCAGGAGAAAACGTGGGGAAGAGGACAAGGAAGGTACATGGAAATGGCAGCAGAGAGGAATGAGGCAGGGACCAACCAGCAAAATCACTTTATAATGAGCAACACGTGGGTGACGTCCTGAAGCTTCAAAACAAATAGAGTATGAGGGGAGGCCAGTGGAAAAGCAGATAGTGATGGCATACGAAATCAGGAGCTGGGACTGCAGAATCGAAAGGGGGAGGGGGGGGAGGGGATACCAGAGTCAAGCAGAAGGCTATTGACAGGGCTAATGTGAAAGTCGCTGGTAGCTAAACGGGTACCACAATAGTGAACTTGATCTGAGGAATAGAGTGGAAGCAACAGCTGATCTACAAACTCGATAACCATAGTCCAGACAAGCCAGAACTAATGCCTAATAAACACAGGAGTTGAATAATTCGCGCCCCAAGAGCTGTGGGCAAGAAAGCAAAGACTCCATGAGGAGGATGTGAGGCAACCAACTAAGCTTGTTGCCATAAAGAAAGTGCAAGAATGTACATGCAGAAGCCCACCAGTTGGCATGCTGTAATCAAAGTAGGTGATCGATTGGAGACTATCCCTCCTGAAAGTCACATCGGTAAGGAGACAAAAGGTTCCAAGATTCCACGACCCAAATGAGCCAACAAACCACCATTCTGTAAAATAAATTGCAGGGGACACTGGTCAGTCTGACTGGCCAGTAACTATGAAGGAACATGGATCATTGCTGAGCTTAAGGACAGCAACTACAATACTATCTCTCCATTGAGAGGGGAAAATGTCTGACAAGAGCCAAATACAGTTAAACACCTGGGGGAGATATTGTCATTGTGGAGAGTTGAGGTATTGCTGCAATTGGTTATGGGTGGAATCAGGGCCAGTTGCTGAATACTGGGAAGAAGAGTGGGTCACAATAAGTTCCATACAGTAAAAGGTTCATTGTAGGATTCCACTTGACAAGGGGCGAAACATAAGTGGGAAATTTCAGCCCACACTTTTCAGATACAATCGCAAAATAGGTTCTTGAGGTGTTCTGTGAGAACTGATGGATCTGTATAAAGGCCACCTGGAACAGCAAGGCTGTGAATGGGAGGCTACCACGGACAACCTTGGAGGGTGTGGAGTGTAGTTCACACCCATGACAAAAACCGAGAAGAACATAGGGAGGAGACAAGGAGTTCCCGACACACCTACTTGCTCTCTTTGATTAAGTAACGGGTTGCTGAGAGTTGGTGAATGAGGGCAGTCAGGGCAGTGTGTGTATACGGCTTGTCAGGAGTGAAATGGAGATTTCAAAACATGACTGCAGGGTACAAGTGAAGCTGGACAGAAAGTACGTCCAGTGTGGTACAAAGGAGGATACAGGTACCAACAACATTGTATGGACCAACCTGCGAACACCACTGGAAGCCCTCGAAGTGACGACCCAGTTCCGACAGAACCAAGTAAAAGGAAGATAGAGCTTTCAACTCCAGTAGATTAGAGTAATAACCATTATAGTTCAATTCAATAAGCATGGAATGGGAATCCAAATGGGAGGTAAATGAGGTGGAGCCAGTTAAGATACCAAATCACCATCCGTTACCAATGAGGAGGGGGGCGGGGGTTGACATCCATAAATAGGTCAGACTCGGCTTGTGAGAGGGGAGATGATACCTCCAAGGCACTGGAGGCCCCTGTCCTCGGATAACTACTACTTCTCCTTCTCCTCCTCCTCCTCCACAGGTCGAGGACAGGGCACTGTGTGTGTGTGTGTGTGTGTGTGTGTGTGTGTGTGTGTGTGTGTGTGTGTGTGTGTGTGTGAGGGAGAGAGAGAGAGAGAGAGAGAGAGAGAGAGAGAGAGAGAGAGAGAGAGAGAGAGAGAGCGCTACCTTGGGGCGCACATCCTATTGGTCACGTGGCTGAGCTGTGACAGCAGACGTGTGAGATGGCAGGGTTGAGGTCCCAGTTGGGAGTCCCATCACTGATGGGACCACAGAAGAGGGACACACACTCGTGTGTGGAGGGGGATTAATACCCAAATGTGAGGACGTTGGAATCATAGGAGAAGGGGAGGGGGGGAGCGGAACTGGGTCGCAAGGACGAGGGAGGCGGGTGAAAGGACATTACAGAGGCAGAGTTACATGTCATCGACCCAATGTGAAGATCCCATTTTGTCTGCAGCTGTACAGAAATACAGGTAATTTAAGGAACTGCAGATAAACATCTGTTCTTATTTATTTACATTTTGTACCATTATGTAACTGAGGTAATTCATATAAATAGACGAACAGATCCAGTCATTTGACTACGCAATCAATCTTCAACCACTGGAATCAGTCACATAATAAAAGAATCTCGGAGTTTCTATCCGGGTAAGGTGGAACAACATAAATCCAGTCACGCGGAAGACGTATATTATATTTATTGGAAGAATCCCGAAAAAGAGTAAGAAGACGCTTGCAAGGGTATCATTCGATCCATTGTGGGGATACTGTTCGTCGTTCTAGCCTCATAATCAAGTTGAATTAACGAGCATGATAGAAAAGATGCGATCTGAAACAAGTAGCAGGCGACAGGTATGTTGCTACAAGAGGGGGGTGTCAGATATGGCCAACCAATTCGGTTCATATTTGGCAGTCGCTTGTGTACAACCTAAACTGAAAGAAACCATTTTCCATACACCTGTCAGGAGCATCGACGCACTTTTAGAAATGCAGGATAACACTGAGCTGTTTTCCAATACATTTATTCACTACCGGTTTCCATCATCGACCATCTTTACAGTGCCATCACAGAAAGGAAATAAAGTGAAAACTGAGAAACTCATAATACATTACATTTTCATGGGAATTATTTGTCGGAAAAATTAAGTGTACTTACGAAAAATATCTATTATAACTAGTTCACATGGCATACGTGCTATAAAAACCAGGAAAGTATATGCCATTGCTGACTTGAAAACTTAAGAAAATTTATACCTAACTCGGTAATACAGGCTTAAATAGGCAGAAAACAACGTTAAAAACATGAAAAGCCGTAAGAGCAGAAAGTGAACAGCACCACTGCTCGGTTACAACAAGAACCAGTAGGTTAACACAGAGTTGCTCAAGGAAGCTACAAGTCAAAGTGAAAGATCACAGATAAAAGGTTAAGTTACAAAATATGTGTACACTGTAGTACTGCCAGAGGGATAAACGTGAACTTAAGTTACAGTCACAGAAATACAATAAAAGAAGATACAGTTGTTGATGAATTTTTTTGTAGATGAACCCTCAAAGGCAGGTTACAAATTCCTCTCCTTACTCACTTGCTGCATTGTAAATGCAGTGAGCATAGGCTTTTCCCAGACTGCTGTTTTGGAGCGCTTACGTCTGCTCTTTGTGAGGGATGGTGTGATGAGGACTCAAAATTATTTATTGAAAGAAAAAATACGATTTGTTATTAATTAAAATTACGTTCTTGATTCTGCGTCATCAAGAAACAAAATCTCTTGCAGCCAAATTATAACATTTGTTATTGTAATACGAAAAGCTGGTTGCACTGTTTAATATTCACATTCTCTGCGTTTTCAAAGCCCATGTACTCCAGGCACTTCATTTATTTCTAGAAATTGAATTTTTAGACAGGTGCTAAATTGCTGTGAAGAAAGTCCGTTAAAATACTTACTTTTTTAAGAGGATGTAACTTTTTCTTTAAGCAAACTATTTGTTTATTGAAACTTCCTGGCAGATTAAAACTGAGTGCCGGACCGAGACTCGAACTCGGGACCTTTGCCTTTCGCAGTCAAATGCTCTACCAACTGAGCTACCCAAGCACGACTCACGCCCCACCCTCACAGCTTCACTTCTGCCAGTACCTCGTCGGTGAGGGCGGGGCGTGAGTCGTGCTTGGGTAGCTCAGTTGGTAGAGCACTTGCCCGCGAAAGGGAAGGGTCCCGAGTTCGAGTGTCGGTCCGGCACAAAGTTTTAATCTGCCAGCAAGTTTCATATCAGCGCACACTCCGCTGCAGAGTGAAAATTTCATTCTGCATTTGTTTATTCTAAACAGTAATTCAAACTTCTTTTCGCAGGTGATAATACAAATTTCACTAATCATTGAAATTTGTTATTGTTCTCACAACACTAACGAGGATATGTAGTTTAACTCTTTAAGACCTAGGGAAAAACGAAGACTCTGGTGCAGATGGTTTCAATGACTAGTCAACTGAAGACCATTTTTTGGCTTTCAGGTTCCTGAAAATTTGAAAAATTAGATATCCATGACAATCAAAAAATATTATAACTTTTCGAAAACTATTAAATAATTTGTTCCTACGATACAAAAATTGATTTGAACTCTGAGTTTAGAAGAGAATCCTTGTAGAAAAGAAGACGATCTTTTCACGAAACGACGTTCATAATGTTTTGAGAACCAGCATTTGCTAAAGACTGCAGAACCATACTATATCATCCAACTTTAAGATTGTTTAAGGACAAAGCATTGGCAGCACAATAAGTCACCCTCATTCTGCCAACGTCCTTGTCAAAGAGGACGGCGGAGCGGACAGAGGTTGAGGGCACTTTTGCGATATCACACGGAGAAGGTGTTATGACTCCAGACCACTGTTTCTCCACAGGAAATGTTCCCAAAAATTAAAGAGTTTAACGAAAAAATTAAGGACATCAGACCTCGTACAGATGCATTCAGCGATAACTTTCCCGTCTCTTCATTTGGAAGTGGATCAGGAATGGAAGTGACAAGGGTTGGTAGTAAGTACCCTTCACCCGGCGCCGTAGAGTGGCTTCATGACTATGTGTGTAAGCGTATGTAAGTATTTATCACTACAGGTACAGGGGGTGGACGAAAGTATGGCGACACCGAGAGTAATCCATGGTTGGACATAAATGCAGATGCTAGCGAAGAGTGCAGTTTGCACTATTGGATCCGACCACGAACGGTACTTGCGCAGAACCCTAGGTACGTGCAAGTGTCAGTCACGGTCAGAACACTGCTCTGTGTAGTTGTGAGTGCACTCGTAGACAGAGGTGACAGACAAGTCGTGGGTCGCCTCCTAACACCGTGTCGGACCACCAGCCGCCCGGCGCAGTGCTCCAGCTCGACGTGGCGTCGACTGGACTCACAAGGGAACCTCCCCATCGCACCCCCACTAGATTTAGTTATAAGTTAGCACAGTGGATAGGCCTTGAAAAACTGAATACAAATCAATCGAGAAAACAGGAAGAAGTTGTGTGGAACTATGAAAAAAATAAGCAAAATATACAAACTGAGCAGTCGTTGCACAAGATAGGCAACATCAAGTATGGTGTGAGCTCAGGAGCGCCGTGGTCCCGTGGTTAGCGTGAGCAGCTGCGGAACGAGAGGTCCTTGGTTCAAGTCTTCCCTAGAGTGAAACGTTAAATTTTTTTATTTTCAAACAATTATCAAAGTTCAGGCACTCACACAATCAACTTCGCTCTCCAAAATTCCAGGACATGTTCAGATTTGCTTGGACATATGCAGGATTTGACGGTCTACACACGGAAAAATTTGAAACCGCTAAAAACATATGTTTTGACAGAGCACAGGGAAAATTGTGCGACTGTGAAACTGTTGCATTCATTTGTTGCAGTTTATGTGACAAACTCTTATGTTTTCATCACTTTTTTGGGAGTGATCATCACATCCACAAGAAAGCCTAAATCGGGCAAGGTAGAGGAATCTTTTTACCCATTCGCCAAGTGTGCAAGTTAGGTGGGTCGACAACATATTCCTGTCATGTGACGCACATGCCGTCACCAGTGTCGTATAGAATATATCAGATGTGTTTTCCTGTGGAGGAATCGGTTGACCTATGACCTTGCGATCAAATGTTTTCGGTTCCCATTGGAGAGGCACGTCCTTTCGTCTACTAATCGCACGGTTTTGCGATGCGGTCGCAAAACACAGACACTAAACTTATTACAGTGAACAGAGGCGTCAGTGAACGAACGGACAGATAATAACTATGCAAAAATAAAGAAAGTAAAATTTTTACTCGAGGGAAGACTTGAACCAAGGACCTCTCGTTCGGCAGCTGCTCACGCTACCACGGGACCACGGCGCTCCTGAGCTCATGATGTCCATGATGTTGCCTATCTTACACATGGACTACTCAGTTTGTATATTTTGCTTATTTTTCCACAGTTCCACACAACTTCTTCCTGTTTTCTCAATGGATTTGTGTTCAGTTTATCAAGGCCTATCCACCATGCTAACTTATAACTAAATCTGAGGGGGGTGCGATGGGGAGGTTCCCTTGTGAGCAGATCACTATGAACAAAATGACATGACAGTTTCAGAGAATTGACTGGTCTCATACAGATATGATTTTATCTCTATGAGACCAGTGCGGTCTCTCTAATTATGTGGTTTCATTTGTGTAAGTACCTGCACCTGGGTTTCGGACTGGACCTCCCGTTTACGTTCGATGCTGAGGTGGTTGTTCTAGAACATGGAGAGCCTCTGCAATTCTGTTCGTATCAGAGGGAATTTAAGCAGGCTGGGGCAGCAGTTACAATTTGGATCGAGGTGGGAGACGTGCTACTGTAGTCCGTGCACTTGTGTCAACCGCAGTGCTAAGGTGGCTTAGTGGCTAACACACAGCCGGCACGGTAGCTCAGTGTGTTTGGTCAGAGAGCTGGTTGGCCTCTGCAATATAAAACTGAGTGAAAACATCAACAATGAATTTGAACGGCTGTCATGTGACGTCCGCAACGACCAAACAACGATCAACAACGAACAAAATGGAAAAAAACCCGCACATGCCTATTAAGCAGCAGACACGGGTTCGATTCCCGGCCTTGGTATAAATTTTCACTTGCCGCTTCAGTCTATACACATAAAATTTTCATTATATGTTTTATAATAGTTTGTAGTAGTGAGTATAGGGTAATATCTGCAGCAGGAGAAAATGGAATATCGGGAGCAGGATTCGTTATTAAAAAGTACGTAGAACAGAGAGTGACTTGCGGTGAACACTGCAATAGTACTGTTATCAGAAGCGACAGCAAACCAACACTGACGACAATAGTTCAGATATACGAGGGCAGTTCAATAAGTAATGCAACACATTTTTTTTCTGAAACAGGGGTTGTTTTATCCAGCATTGAAGTACACCAGGTTATTCCCCAATCTTTTAGCTACACAACACTATTTTTCAACGTAATCTCCATTCAATGCTACGGCCTTACGCCACCTTGAAATGAGGGCCTGTATGCCTGCACGGTACCATTCCACTGGTCGATGTCGGAGCCAACGTCGTACTGCATCAATAACTTCTTCATCATCCGCGTAGTGCCTCCCACGGATTGCGTCCTTCATTGGGCCAAACATATGGAAATCCGACGGTGCGAGATCGGGGCTGTAGGGTGCATGAGGAATAACAGTCCACTGAAGTTTTGTGAGCTCCTCTCGGGTGCGAAGACTTGTGTGAGGTCTTGCGTTGTCATGAAGAAGGAGAAGTTCGTTCAGATTTTTGTGCCTACGAACACGCTGAAGTCGTTTATTCAATTTCTGAAGAGTAGCACAATACACTTCAGAGTTGATCGTTTGACCATGGGGAAGGACATCGAACAGAATAACCCCTTCAGCGTCCCAGAAGACTGTAACCATGACTTTACCGGCTGAGGGTATGGCTTTAAACTTTTTCTTGGTAGGGGAGTGGGTGTGGCGCCACTCCATTGATTGCCGTTTTGTTTCAGGTTCGAAGTGATGAACCCATGTTTCATCGCCTGTAACAATCTTTGACAAGAAATTGTCACCCTCAGCCACATGACGAGCAAGCAATTCCGCACAGATGGTTCTCCTTTGCTCTTTATGGTGTTCGGTTAGACAGCGAGGGACCCAGTGGGAACAAACCTTTGAATATCCCAACTGGTGAACAATTGTGACAGCACTACCAACAGAGATGTCAAGTTGAGCACTGAGTTGTTTGATGGTGATCCGTCGATCATCTCGAACGAGTGTGTTCGCGCGCTCCGCCATTGCAGGAGTCACAGCTGTGCACGGCCGGCCCGCACGCGGGAGATCAGACAGTCTTGCTTGACCTTGCGGCGATGATGACACACGCTTTGCCCAACGACTCACCGTGTTTTTGTCAACTGCCATATCACCGTAGACATTCTGCAAGCGCCTATGAATATCTGAGATGCCCTGGTTTTCCGCCAAAAGAAACTCGATCACTGCCCGTTGTTTGCAACGCACATGCGTTACAGACGCCATTTTAACAGCTCCGTACAGCGCTGCCACCTGTCGGAAGTCAATGAAACTACACGAGACGAAGCGGGAATGTTTGAAAATATTCCACAAGAAATTTCAGGTTTTTTCAACCAAAACTGGCCGAGAAAAAAATGTGTTGCATTACTCATTGAACTGCCCTCGTATATGCCAATATAGCAAACAGAAGATGAAAGAGAGAGGGAGAGAATATGAGGGTATTTAAAGGGTAATTCAGAACGTAAAGGGAGATGAAGATCTGATAGTCAAGGGCGTTGGAATGCAGTTGTAGGGGAAGGACTAGAAGAAAAGGGCTTGATAGTAGGAATGAAAGAGCATAAAGACTTGTTTAGTTCTGCAACAAATTTCAGCTCGTAAAAGCTAATATTCTGTTAAAGAACTACAACTAGAAGAGGTATACTTGGAAACGGGCAGAAGATATGGGAAGGTTTGAGTTAGATTTCATCATGTTCAGGTATAGATTCCGAAATCAGATATAGGATTGCAAAGGGTAGCCATGGGTAGCCAGAGACTCAGATCACAATTTGGTAGTGATGGAGAGTAGGCTGAAGTTTAAGAGATGTCAAGAAGAATCAATGGGCAAATAAGTGGGATACAGGAGTACTGAAGAATGAAGAGAGACGCTTTTAGCTCTCTGAGGCTATAGATACTTCCATAATGAATAGCCTAGTATGTAGTTCAATTCGAGAGGAATGAACATATCTAAAAAAAAAGCACTCACAGACGTTAGAGAGAAAAACGTAGATATAAGGAACGAAACTGTGAAGAAGCCATGGGTAACAGAAGAAATACTTCAGTTGCTCGATGAAAGGAGGAGGTGCAAAAATTTTCAAGGAAATTTAGGAATACGGAAATACAAGTCACTTAGGAACGAAATAAACAGGAAGTGCAGGGCTAAGACGAAATGAATACTTGAAAAAGTGAAGAAATCGAAAAAGAAATTGTCGGAAGGACTGATTCAGCATACAAAAAATTCGAAACAAATTCAAAGGAAGGGCGTTAACATTAAGAGTGCCACGGGAATTCCAATGTTAAATGTAAATGCAGAGGAGAGGGCAGGAAGCTGGAAAGATTACATTGAGGCCCTCTGAGGAGGAGGACTAATCTGATGACTTGATACGAGAAGAAACAGGAGGTGATAGGGAACACACACGAGGATCCAGTATTAGGATCATAATTTATAATAATTTTTAAAGACTTAAAAGTAGATAAGGCAGAAGGGATGAATAAAGGCCATCGTATTTCTAAAATAATTGGGTGAGGTGGGGCAAGACTGAATAAGAAGACTGGAAGACAAAAAATGAAGTGCTCGGATTAAAAAGGATGTAACACAGTTTATACATTGCAGAAGCAGTAATGGAAACAAAAGAAAGGTCCAAGAGTGGGATTAAAGTTCAAGGTGAAAGGATATAAATGTTAAGATTTGCTCAGTGGATGTGAAGAAGAATTACAGGATCTGTTGAATGGAATGAACAGTCTAATGAGTACAGAAAATGGATTGAGAGTAAATCGAAGTAATGAGAAGTAGCAGAAATGAGAACAGCGAGAAACATGAACATCAGGACTGACGATCGCAAAGTAAATGAAGTTATAGGCAGTGAAATAACCAATGATGGATGGAGCAAGGACGAAATAAAAAGCACACTAGCACCAGCATAAACAGCATTCCCAGTTAAGAAAAGTCTACTAGTATCATACAAGTCTTCAACTGAGGAAGAAATTTTTGGGAATTTACGTTTGGTTGGTTGGTGGACCAAACAATGTCATCAGTCCCATGATCTAAAGTAACAGAAACCAAGGGTGGACCCCCAAAAACAGCACAGTCCAATCAAGGGGAAGAGAAAACGGGCAAATAAAGAGGTAAAAGGAACGTCAGAGTAGCAGGAAGAATAGAGAACAAAGATGGAGGGAAGGCAGGGAAACAGTGAGATCAGGTACACCCCAGGGATACTACATACATTGGGGCACTGGCTCCACCACCAACCCTTCCCAATCCCAACTCGACACCATGATCATGACACAGTGAGGACAACACCAGGGGAAGATGACAATAAAAGGGGGACAAAACGTCACAAAAGACCAGGCAACATGTAGAGAAAAAGGGGGGAGAACCTGGCCGGTGTGGAGTCAAGGCCAAGGCCTCTATAACCAACACCAATGCTAATCGAGAGCCCCCCAGTTCCAGAGGCCAGTTCAGGTACTTAAACTTGGGAGGACAAGCCATTTCTGTAAAGAAAACCAAAGAGAGATGTAACAATGCGAGGGTCGTCTGCTAACACTCGGGACAAGAAAGGTGGGAATGGATATTTAGTGCAAAGGATAAATGGTGGGAGCAGTACAGCAAACTATGGATCACGGTGAGGGGGGGGGGGCGCTTGCAACCATCATTGTGTAAAAAACCATGGGTCAACCTATTATGGCTGATAAAAATGGCAGAGGATGTAGATATAGAGGTAAGAACGCCAGAAGAGATCCAGGGCTAAGTGGAGATGTTCAGGAGAAAACGTGGGGAAGAGGACAAGGAAGGTACATGGAAATGGCAGCAGAGAGGAATGAGGCAGGGACCAACCAGCAAAATCACTTTATAATGAGCAACACGTGGGTGACGTCCTGAAGCTTCAAAACAAATAGAGTATGAGGGGAGGCCAGTGGAAAAGCAGATAGTGATGGCATACGAAATCAGGAGCTGGGACTGCAGAATCGAAAGGGGGAGGGGGGGGAGGGGATACCAGAGTCAAGCAGAAGGCTATTGACAGGGCTAATGTGAAAGTCGCTGGTAGCTAAACGGGTACCACAATAGTGAACTTGATCTGAGGAATAGAGTGGAAGCAACAGCTGATCTACAAACTCGATAACCATAGTCCAGACAAGCCAGAACTAATGCCTAATAAACACAGGAGTTGAATAATTCGCGCCCCAAGAGCTGTGGGCAAGAAAGCAAAGACTCCATGAGGAGGATGTGAGGCAACCAACTAAGCTTGTTGCCATAAAGAAAGTGCAAGAATGTACATGCAGAAGCCCACCAGTTGGCATGCTGTAATCAAAGTAGGTGATCGATTGGAGACTATCCCTCCTGAAAGTCACATCGGTAAGGAGACAAAAGGTTCCAAGATTCCACGACCCAAATGAGCCAACAAACCACCATTCTGTAAAATAAATTGCAGGGGACACTGGTCAGTCTGACTGGCCAGTAACTATGAAGGAACATGGATCATTGCTGAGCTTAAGGACAGCAACTACAATACTATCTCTCCATTGAGAGGGGAAAATGTCTGACAAGAGCCAAATACAGTTAAACACCTGGGGGAGATATTGTCATTGTGGAGAGTTGAGGTATTGCTGCAATTGGTTATGGGTGGAATCAGGGCCAGTTGCTGAATACTGGGAAGAAGAGTGGGTCACAATAAGTTCCATACAGTAAAAGGTTCATTGTAGGATTCCACTTGACAAGGGGCGAAACATAAGTGGGAAATTTCAGCCCACACTTTTCAGATACAATCGCAAAATAGGTTCTTGAGGTGTTCTGTGAGAACTGATGGATCTGTATAAAGGCCACCTGGAACAGCAAGGCTGTGAATGGGAGGCTACCACGGACAACCTTGGAGGGTGTGGAGTGTAGTTCACACCCATGACAAAAACCGAGAAGAACATAGGGAGGAGACAAGGAGTTCCCGACACACCTACTTGCTCTCTTTGATTAAGTAACGGGTTGCTGAGAGTTGGTGAATGAGGGCAGTCAGGGCAGTGTGTGTATACGGCTTGTCAGGAGTGAAATGGAGATTTCAAAACATGACTGCAGGGTACAAGTGAAGCTGGACAGAAAGTACGTCCAGTGTGGTACAAAGGAGGATACAGGTACCAACAACATTGTATGGACCAACCTGCGAACACCACTGGAAGCCCTCGAAGTGACGACCCAGTTCCGACAGAACCAAGTAAAAGGAAGATAGAGCTTTCAACTCCAGTAGATTAGAGTAATAACCATTATAGTTCAATTCAATAAGCATGGAATGGGAATCCAAATGGGAGGTAAATGAGGTGGAGCCAGTTAAGATACCAAATCACCATCCGTTACCAATGAGGAGGGGGGCGGGGGTTGACATCCATAAATAGGTCAGACTCGGCTTGTGAGAGGGGAGATGATACCTCCAAGGCACTGGAGGCCCCTGTCCTCGGATAACTACTACTTCTCCTTCTCCTCCTCCTCCTCCACAGGTCGAGGACAGGGCACTGTGTGTGTGTGTGTGTGTGTGTGTGTGTATGTGTGTATGTGTGTGTGTGTGTGTGTGTGTGTGTGTGTGAGGGAGAGAGAGAGAGAGAGAGAGAGAGAGAGAGAGAGAGAGAGAGAGAGAGAGAGAGAGAGAGAGAGAGAGAGCGCTACCTTGGGGCGCACATCCTATTGGTCACGTGGCTGAGCTGTGACAGCAGACGTGTGAGATGGCAGGGTTGAGGTCCCAGTTGGGAGTCCCATCACTGATGGGACCACAGAAGAGGGACACACACTCGTGTGTGGAGGGGGATTAATACCCAAATGTGAGGACGTTGGAATCATAGGAGAAGGGGAGGGGGGGAGCGGAACTGGGTCGCAAGGACGAGGGAGGCGGGTGAAAGGACATTACAGAGGCAGAGTTACATGTCATCGACCCAATGTGAAGATCCCATTTTGTCTGCAGCTGTACAGAAATACAGGTAATTTAAGGAACTGCAGATAAACATCTGTTCTTATTTATTTACATTTTGTACCATTATGTAACTGAGGTAATTCATATAAATAGACGAACAGATCCAGTCATTTGACTACGCAATCAATCTTCAACCACTGGAATCAGTCACATAATAAAAGAATCTCGGAGTTTCTATCCGGGTAAGGTGGAACAACATAAATCCAGTCACGCGGAAGACGTATATTATATTTATTGGAAGAATCCCGAAAAAGAGTAAGAAGACGCTTGCAAGGGTATCATTCGATCCATTGTGGGGATACTGTTCGTCGTTCTAGCCTCATAATCAAGTTGAATTAACGAGCATGATAGAAAAGATGCGATCTGAAACAAGTAGCAGGCGACAGGTATGTTGCTACAAGAGGGGGGTGTCAGATATGGCCAACCAATTCGGTTCATATTTGGCAGTCGCTTGTGTACAACCTAAACTGAAAGAAACCATTTTCCATACACCTGTCAGGAGCATCGACGCACTTTTAGAAATGCAGGATAACACTGAGCTGTTTTCCAATACATTTATTCACTACCGGTTTCCATCATCGACCATCTTTACAGTGCCATCACAGAAAGGAAATAAAGTGAAAACTGAGAAACTCATAATACATTACATTTTCATGGGAATTATTTGTCGGAAAAATTAAGTGTACTTACGAAAAATATCTATTATAACTAGTTCACATGGCATACGTGCTATAAAAACCAGGAAAGTATATGCCATTGCTGACTTGAAAACTTAAGAAAATTTATACCTAACTCGGTAATACAGGCTTAAATAGGCAGAAAACAACGTTAAAAACATGAAAAGCCGTAAGAGCAGAAAGTGAACAGCACCACTGCTCGGTTACAACAAGAACCAGTAGGTTAACACAGAGTTGCTCAAGGAAGCTACAAGTCAAAGTGAAAGATCACAGATAAAAGGTTAAGTTACAAAATATGTGTACACTGTAGTACTGCCAGAGGGATAAACGTGAACTTAAGTTACAGTCACAGAAATACAATAAAAGAAGATACAGTTGTTGATGAATTTTTTTGTAGATGAACCCTCAAAGGCAGGTTACAAATTCCTCTCCTTACTCACTTGCTGCATTGTAAATGCAGTGAGCATAGGCTTTTCCCAGACTGCTGTTTTGGAGCGCTTACGTCTGCTCTTTGTGAGGGATGGTGTGATGAGGACTCAAAATTATTTATTGAAAGAAAAAATACGATTTGTTATTAATTAAAATTACGTTCTTGATTCTGCGTCATCAAGAAACAAAATCTCTTGCAGCCAAATTATAACATTTGTTATTGTAATACGAAAAGCTGGTTGCACTGTTTAATATTCACATTCTCTGCGTTTTCAAAGCCCATGTACTCCAGGCACTTCATTTATTTCTAGAAATTGAATTTTTAGACAGGTGCTAAATTGCTGTGAAGAAAGTCCGTTAAAATACTTACTTTTTTAAGAGGATGTAACTTTTTCTTTAAGCAAACTATTTGTTTATTGAAACTTCCTGGCAGATTAAAACTGAGTGCCGGACCGAGACTCGAACTCGGGACCTTTGCCTTTCGCAGTCAAATGCTCTACCAACTGAGCTACCCAAGCACGACTCACGCCCCACCCTCACAGCTTCACTTCTGCCAGTACCTCGTCGGTGAGGGCGGGGCGTGAGTCGTGCTTGGGTAGCTCAGTTGGTAGAGCACTTGCCCGCGAAAGGGAAGGGTCCCGAGTTCGAGTGTCGGTCCGGCACAAAGTTTTAATCTGCCAGCAAGTTTCATATCAGCGCACACTCCGCTGCAGAGTGAAAATTTCATTCTGCATTTGTTTATTCTAAACAGTAATTCAAACTTCTTTTCGCAGGTGATAATACAAATTTCACTAATCATTGAAATTTGTTATTGTTCTCACAACACTAACGAGGATATGTAGTTTAACTCTTTAAGACCTAGGGAAAAACGAAGACTCTGGTGCAGATGGTTTCAATGACTAGTCAACTGAAGACCATTTTTTGGCTTTCAGGTTCCTGAAAATTTGAAAAATTAGATATCCATGACAATCAAAAAATATTATAACTTTTCGAAAACTATTAAATAATTTGTTCCTACGATACAAAAATTGATTTGAACTCTGAGTTTAGAAGAGAATCCTTGTAGAAAAGAAGACGATCTTTTCACGAAACGACGTTCATAATGTTTTGAGAACCAGCATTTGCTAAAGACTGCAGAACCATACTATATCATCCAACTTTAAGATTGTTTAAGGACAAAGCATTGGCAGCACAATAAGTCACCCTCATTCTGCCAACGTCCTTGTCAAAGAGGACGGCGGAGCGGACAGAGGTTGAGGGCACTTTTGCGATATCACACGGAGAAGGTGTTATGACTCCAGACCACTGTTTCTCCACAGGAAATGTTCCCAAAAATTAAAGAGTTTAACGAAAAAATTAAGGACATCAGACCTCGTACAGATGCATTCAGCGATAACTTTCCCGTCTCTTCATTTGGAAGTGGATCAGGAATGGAAGTGACAAGGGTTGGTAGTAAGTACCCTTCACCCGGCGCCGTAGAGTGGCTTCATGACTATGTGTGTAAGCGTATGTAAGTATTTATCACTACAGGTACAGGGGGTGGACGAAAGTATGGCGACACCGAGAGTAATCCATGGTTGGACATAAATGCAGATGCTAGCGAAGAGTGCAGTTTGCACTATTGGATCCGACCACGAACGGTACTTGCGCAGAACCCTAGGTACGTGCAAGTGTCAGTCACGGTCAGAACACTGCTCTGTGTAGTTGTGAGTGCACTCGTAGACAGAGGTGACAGACAAGTCGTGGGTCGCCTCCTAACACCGTGTCGGACCACCAGCCGCCCGGCGCAGTGCTCCAGCTCGACGTGGCGTCGACTGGACTCACAAGGGAACCTCCCCATCGCACCCCCACTAGATTTAGTTATAAGTTAGCACAGTGGATAGGCCTTGAAAAACTGAATACAAATCAATCGAGAAAACAGGAAGAAGTTGTGTGGAACTATGAAAAAAATAAGCAAAATATACAAACTGAGCAGTCGTTGCACAAGATAGGCAACATCAAGTATGGTGTGAGCTCAGGAGCGCCGTGGTCCCGTGGTTAGCGTGAGCAGCTGCGGAACGAGAGGTCCTTGGTTCAAGTCTTCCCTAGAGTGAAACGTTAAATTTTTTTATTTTCAAACAATTATCAAAGTTCAGGCACTCACACAATCAACTTCGCTCTCCAAAATTCCAGGACATGTTCAGATTTGCTTGGACATATGCAGGATTTGACGGTCTACACACGGAAAAATTTGAAACCGCTAAAAACATATGTTTTGACAGAGCACAGGGAAAATTGTGCGACTGTGAAACTGTTGCATTCATTTGTTGCAGTTTATGTGACAAACTCTTATGTTTTCATCACTTTTTTGGGAGTGATCATCACATCCACAAGAAAGCCTAAATCGGGCAAGGTAGAGGAATCTTTTTACCCATTCGCCAAGTGTGCAAGTTAGGTGGGTCGACAACATATTCCTGTCATGTGACGCACATGCCGTCACCAGTGTCGTATACAATATATCAGACGTGTTTTCCTGTGGAGGAATAGGTTGACCTATGACGTTACTCTCTTTCAAATTCTAAAGGTGGCAGGGGTAAAATACAGGGAGCGAAAGGCTATTTACAATTTGTACAGAAACCAGATGGCAGTTATAAGAGTCGAGGGACATGAAAGGGAAGCAGTGGTTGGGAAGGGAGTAAGACAGGGTTGTAGCCTCTCCCCGATGTTTTTCAATCTGTATTTTGAGCAAGCAGTAAAGGAAACAATAGAAAAATTCTGAGTAGGTATTAAAATCCATGGAGAAAAAATTACAACTTTGAGGTTCGCCGATGACATTGTAATTCTGTCAGAGACAGCAAAGGAATTGGAAGAGCAGTTGAACGGAATGGACAGTGTCTTGAAAGGAGGATATAAGATGAACATCAACAAAAGCAAAACGAAGATAATGGAATGTAGTCGAATTAAGTCGGGTGATGCTGAGGGAATTAGATTAGGAAATGAGATACTTAAAGTAGTAAAGGAGTTTTGCTGTTTGGGGAGCAAAATAACTGATGATGGTCGAAGTAGAGAGGATATAAAATGTAGACTGGCAATGGCAAGGAAAGCGTTTCTGAAGAAGAGAAATTTGTTAACATCGAGTATAGATTTAAGTGTCAGGAAGTCATTTCTGAAAGTATTTGTATGGAGTGTAGCCATGTATGGAAGTGAAACATGGACGATAAATAGTTTGGACAAGAAGAGAATAGAAGCTTTCGAAATGTGGTGCTACAGAAGAATGCTGAAGATTAGATGGGTAGATCACATAACTAATGAGGAAGTATTGAATAGGATTGGGGAGAAGGAAAGTTTGTGGCACAACTTGACCAGAAGAAGGGATCGGTTGGTAGGACATGTTCTGAGGCATCAAGGGATCACCAATTTAGTATTGGAGGGCAGCGTGGAGGGTAAAAATCGTAGAGGGAGACCAAGAGATGAATACACTAAGCCGATTCAGAAGGATGTAGGTTGCAGTAGGTACTGGGAGATGAAGAGGTTTGCACAGTATAGAGTAGCATGGAGAGCTGCATCAAACCAGTCTCAGGACTGAAGACCACAACAACAACAACAACAACAACAACAACAACAACAACAACATGACCTCACGATCAAATGTCTTTAGTTCCCATTGGTGAGAGACGTTTTTCGTCTACTAATCGCACGGTTTTGCGGTGCGGTCGCAAAACGCAGACACTAAACTTATTACGGTCAACAAAGACGTCAATGAACTAACGGACAGATCATAACTTTGAGGAAATATAGAAAGTAAACTTTTCCCTCGAGGGAAGACTTGAACCAAGGACCTCTCGTTCCGCAGCTGCTCATGCTAACCACGGGACCACGGCGCGCCTGAGTTCACACTATCCTTCATGTTGCCTATCTTGCACATGGACTACTCGGTTTGTATATTTTGCTTATTTTTTTCATAGTTCCACACAACTTCTTTCTGTTTTCTCGATTGATCTGTGTTCAGTTTTTCAAGGCCTATCCACTGTGCCAACTTATAACTAAATCTGAGGGGGGCGCGACTGGGAGGTGCCCTTGTCAGCAAGTCAGCAGAAAGTCCCCTGCAGAAGTATGCAGCCGTGCTGTCCATAACTGCGAAGATGTCGCCGGCGCAGGGTTTTGTGCACCTACTGACTTCTCGATTACGTTCCATCAATGTTAGATGGAATTCGTGTCAGACGATCTAGGTGGCCAAATCATTTGCTCGAATTGTCCAGAATGTTCTTCAAACCGATCGCAAACAACTGTGGTCAGGCGCCATTGTGCATTTTCATTCACAAAAAATTCCATCGTTGTTTGGAAACATAACGTCCTTGAACGGCTGGAAATGGTTTGCAAATAGCCGAACAAGCAGCACCATTCCGTGTAAACACAGCCCATACCATTATGGAACCACCACCAATTTGCACAATGCCTTGTTGACAACTTGGGTCCACGGATTCGTGGGATCTGCGCAATACTCTAACCCTACCATCAGCTCTTACAATCTGAAATCTGGATTCCTCTGACCAGGCCTCGGTTTTCGAATGGTTTTGGGACTAACCGATATGGTCACGAACCCAGGAGAGGCGCTGCAGGCGATGTCGTGCTGTTAGCGAAGGTACTTGCGTCGTTCACCTGCTACAAAAGCCCGTTAACGCTAAATTTCGCCGCAGTGTCCTAACGAATACGTACGTCGTACGCCGCACATTGATTTCTGCGGTTACATCACGCAGTGTTGCTTGTCTCTTAGCACCGACAACTCTACGCAAAGGCTGCTCTCGGTCGTTAAGTGAAGCCCGTCGGCCACTGCGTTGCATGTGGTGAGAGGTAATGCCCGTAATGTGCTATTCTCGGTACACTTTTGACGCTGTGGATCTCGGGATATTGAATTCCCTAACAATTTTTCCGAAACCGAATGTCCCAAGCGTCTAGTTCTAGCTACCATTCCGTATTCAGAGTCTGTCGTGCGGCCATAATCACGTCAGAGACCTTTTCACATGATCACCCGAGTACAAATGCCAGCTCCGCAAATGCACTGCGCCTTTATACCTTGTGTACGCGGTTCTGTTGCCATTTATATATGTGCACATCCCTGTCGCATGACTTTCGTGACGTCAGTATATAAGGAAAGATTACATAGCGGATTTCATTCAGAAATCACATTGCAATGTCGTTTATTTGTGAGAAGATGCTTTCACGTCTCATGTAAGGAGGGGAAATGTTGCCAGCACCTGACGAAATTCGACACCGGCAGGGTTGTGGTCGATCGACACTGCTATACGTAGTTCAGGAGGTCCATGCTCAACACCCTGCATGATACCAACGACCCCACATGACTAGCGCACAATAGGGCAGACACCTTGTTCACTTTAGACAGTGCAGGCCCGACAGCGACCTCACTTTCCTTGAAACAGCAAATGGAGACGTGTGCGACAAGCCAGGTATTGACACGGACAGAGCGACTACAATTGCACGGAGTCCATTGTTGCGGCTTCCCTTGACGTAGCAACAGAGATCAGCGCTCCGACAGCTACTTGACCGGGCTGTATGGTCTGCTAGTGTTACTTAAACATCGATAAACTTTCGATTAATCAATAGTATCTGCACTATCGATAGTCTGGTTTTACTGTCGATAGTTCTGTCGTTTATAATCTAATTCGTTTTTAATTGGGGCCTGAAAAAATTGTTGGTTTCTATTACCTCCATGGCGTTTGGAGTTCAGAGGGAAATTAGATTGTGTGGAGATATTTAATGAACAAGAAATAGGGTGGCGCCTGAGCCGGTCTAAGTTGGAAAAAATAAACTATGTTAATAAACTGTGTTGTTAATAGTTTGGCCGCTGTGGGGAGGGGTCGTGAAAGAGGGAAATTTCTTGTCTGTCTTCCAGTGATGACAACTCACGGTCGTGAGCATCTCGTACCGATCATATCCTGATGGTAAAAACTACACACGTAAATAACACGGATTTGTGAATGTACATTATACTGACGTTCACCTTCAAATGTGTGAGCTTGATTACTTTTAGCAAGGAATACAAATGTAAATAAGTCTGTTGTAGTACAACTCAGTTAGTAGACGAAAAAAATGACATTTTAAGAATTTGGTAAGTGTTTCTGATTGTACTGTATAATGCGTTCTAAATTGATTAGAGTTATTGTAGTTATTAATTGAACACACCTGCTACTGTCCTCTCCTATTTCCGAGTCCTCATTGTGCTTGCAAGTTCTACATGTTACGTGTAAAGTGATTAGAAAACACAAAACACTGACGCAATCCTAACGCCCCTGCGCCACTTCTGCTTTTGCAGAAGCATAACTATAATTCATATGCTGGTTGCCCATATTGTGGTCGATTAGCGGAGCCTGTTCCTTCAAGAACACACCAGCTCCCGCAAATCTGAATCTAGTAAAAGCACAACGTCGAGTGTCAAGTTTATTTGTATGGTGGCTGGCCATAATCTTTAAAATACACAGCTGTATTTACGTTCTATCAGCTTTCACAGCATTTCAATGCACATTCCTAAGTAATTCGGGCGAAATGTGGTTGTTTCAGTGGATGTGAGACAAAAATAATCTCTTCTTGCCAAGAGTTGACTGTGAATGTCCACGACTGCTTTGCGAAACTTCAAATCCTGCAGATATTTCTTAAGCTCTTGCCCATTATGCTGAAACCCCGTTTGAAACTTGTGCACCAGGTGAACAAGTTGACTATTATTACTATTTCTCTACTTTCTCAGACGTTAAGTCTGGTTAAAAATGGAAAGTGACGCGGACTTTGATCAAGCGTCACTTCCTTTTAACTGTATGGTATGTGTTATATTGCATTTAGGAACTTTCGGGTAATTGAACATGTATCAATAATTACAGATTTCTGTAGTTGTATGTATAGGTTTGGATGTAGCTGTATTGCATTGATGTACTGGTGGATATTGTGTGGTATGACTCCTGTAGTTGATAGTATAATTGGTATAATGTCAACTTTATCCTGATGCCACATGTCCTCGACTTCCAAAGCCAGTTAGATGTATTTTTCAATTTTTTCTGCTGTTTTCTTCTGTATATTTGTTGTATTGGGTATGGATATTTCGATTAGTTGTGTTAATTTCTTCTTTTTATTGGTGAGTATGATGTCAGGTTTGTTATGTGGTGTTGTTTTATCTGTTATATGGTTCTGTTCCAGTATAATTTGAATTCATCATTCTCCAGTACACTTTGTGGTGCATACTTGTATGTGGGAACGTGTTGTTTTATAAGTTTATGTTGTAAGGCAAGCTGTTGATGTATTATTTTTGCTACATTGTCATGTCTTCTGGGGTATTCTGTATTTGCTAGTATTGTACATCCGCTTGTGATGTGATCTACTGTTTCTATTTGTTGTTTACAAAGTCTGCATTTATCTGTTGTGGTATTGGGATCTTCAATAATATGCTTGCTGTAATATCTGGTGTTTATTGTTTGATCCTGTATTGCAATCATGAATCCTTCAGTCTCACTGTATATATTGCCTTTTCTTAGCCATGTGTTGGATGCGTCTTGATCGATGTGTGGCTGTGTTAGAAGATACGGGTGCTTGCCATGTAGTGTTTTCTTTTTCCAATTTATTTTCTTCGTGTCTGTTGATGTTATGTGATCTAAAGGGTTGTAGAAGTGGTTATGAAGTTGAAGTGGTGTAGCCGATGTATTTATATGAGTGATTGCTTTGTGTACTTTGCTAGTTTCTGCTCGTTCTATAAAGAATTTTCTTAAATTGTCTACCTGTCCATAATGTAGGTTTTTTATATCGATAAATCCCCTTCCTCCTTCCTTTCTGCTTATTGTAAATCTTTCTGTTGCTGAATGTATGTGATGTATTCTATATTTGTGGCATTGTGATCGTGTAAGTGTATTGAGCGCTTCTAGGTCTGTGTTACTCCATTTCACTACTCCAAATGAGTAGGTCAATATTGGTATAGCATAAGTATTTACAGCTTTTGTCTTGTTTCTTGCTGTCAATTCTGTTTTCAGTATTTTTGTTAGTCTTTGTCTATATTTTTCTTTTAGTTCTTCTTTCATATTTGTATTATCTATTCCTATTTTTTGTCTGTATCCTAGATATTTATAGGCATCTGTTTTTTCCATCGCTTCTATGCAGTCAGTGTGGTTGTCCAGTATGTAATCTTCTTGTTTAGTGTGTTTTCCCTTGACTATGCTATTTTTCTTACATTTGTCTGTTCCAAAAGCCATATTTATATCATTGCTGAATACTTCTGTTATCTTTAGTAATTGGTTGAGTTGTTGATTTGTTGCTGCCAGTAGTTTTAGATCATCCATGTATAGCAAATCTGTGATTTTGTGTGGGTATGTTCCAGTAATATTGTATCCATAATTTGTATTATTTAGCATGTTGGATAGTGGGTTCAGAGCAAGGCAGAACCAGAAAGGACTTAATGAGTCTCCTTGGTATATTCCACGCTTCATCTGTATTGGTTGTGATGTGATATTATTTGAATTTGTTTGGATATTAAGTGTGGTTTTCCAATTTTTCATTACTATATTTAGGAACTGTATCAATTTAGGATCGACTTTGTATATTTCCAATATTTGTAGTAACCATGAGTGGGGTACACTATCAAAAGCTTTTTGGTAATCAATGTATGCATAGTGTAGTGACCTTTGTTTAGTTTTAGCTTGATATGTCACCTCTGCATCTATTATCAGTTGTTCTTTACATCCTCGTGCTCCTTTGCAGCAGCCTTTTTGTTCTTCATTTATAATTTTGTTCTGTGTTGTATGTGTCATTAATTTCTGTGTAATGACTGAAGTTAATATTTTGTATATTGTTGGTAGGCATGTTATGGGGCGATATTTTGCTGGGTTTGCTGTGTCTGCTTGATCTTTAGGTTTCAGATAAGTTATTCCATGTGTAAGTGTATCAGGGAATGTGTATGGGTCTGCAATGTAACTGTTAAATAATTTAGTTAGATGTGAATGTGTTGAGGTGAACTACTTTAGCCAGGAATTTGCTATTTTATCTTTTCCAGGGGCTTTCCAATTGTGAGTAGAATTAATTGCTTGGGTGACTTCATGTTGCAAAATTATCACTTCAGGCATTTGTGGTATCATCTTGTATGTGTCTGTTTCTGCTTGTATCCACCGTGCATGCCTGTTATGTTGTACTGGGTTTGACCATATGTTGCTCCAGAAGTGTTCCATGTCTGTTATGTTTGGTGGATTGTCTATTTTAATGTGTGTGTTATCTATTGTCTGGTAAAATTTCTTTTGGTTTGTGTTGAATGGTTGGTTTTGTTTCCTTCTATTTTCACTTTTTTTGTATCTTCTAAGTCGTTTGGCCAATGCTTGTAATTTCTGCTTCTTTTCATCTAATTGCTCTATCACTTCTTGTTGTGAGATTTTACCTAACTCTTTTTTTTTTTTTTTTTTGACATTTCATTTCTTATAAATTGTGTTAGCTGTCCTATGTCTTTTCTCAATTTTTCTATTCTGATCTGTAGCCTGTGTTGCCATGCTGGTTTTGTTGGTTTCTTCTGTGTGTTGGTTGGTTCTGATCTCTGCCTAGTGTGTGTATTTAGTGTAGTGAGTGCTCCTATATAAACCAGTAGTTGTAACTCTTCCATAGTTGTGTTTTCATTTATTTTGTTGTGTATGATTGTGTTGATAGTTTTTATTGTTGTTTCGACTTGTGGGTTATTTGGCGGTCTTTGCAAGAATGGTCTAATGTCTGTATTTGTGTCTTTGTATTTATGTATGTCAGCTGAAATTTTTCTTCTATACCTAACATGTGTGTCACTTTGTGTTCTATTTGTGCTTGTTCTGGTGGCTGTCTTAAGATTTCGTTTTCCTCTGACTGTTTAATTGATGCGTGTTGTTCTTTGTTTGTTTGCTCTGGGATGTTTGAGTCCATTACTGTATTTTCTTCTTCTTCTGATTGCACATTATTTTGTGCCAGTATTTGTTGTACTTGTTGTTTGATGTTTTCTAATTCTGACTGGGGTATCCTGTTATTTTTGATTATTACACGGATCTGATCAGCTAGTTGTTGTTCTGTTAAAAATTTTAATTCTGGGTATCTGGTAATAAATGTTGTGTATACTTGTGATCTGTATCCAGTTGTGTTGGTTCCTAAGTTTGTTGCTTGGTAATAACAGAACATGAGGTGTCGATTAACTTCATCTGACCATCTCATCCTCTGTCTTTGTTTTCCTTCTAGGGTGGTTGCAGGAAACATATCCTGCAGAACACCTCTATTTGGATTTAAATCATTTTCCAGTTGGCTAGCAGTGTCGTTACCATTGTGGGCGGGCATAGGGTTCAAGCCTCGTCCCCGACCATGACGGCGCTTGTCCGAGGCTTCTTTAGTTCTGTCCTGAACCAACAAATCACACTAAAAGGGGGTTAGCCCTATTAGTGGTTTGTTCTTTTCGTCGCCTTTTACGACTGGCAGAACATACCGGAGGCCTATTCTTTTCCCGGGTCTCCACGGGGTTATTATTATTATTATTTCGAGTTAACATCATTCTGCAACCTGATTAATAAGTTTTCGAGCGTCGCGAGAAAGAATTTTGCCTCTAAAGTTTCTAGCTCTACGGGGTATCGTAGGATGTGACCTCAATGTGCCAACAATGTCTTCTTCGTCACTCATTTCGTTAATTAAAAGCCACACAACAACGGGATTATTCTTCATCACGCAGTTATAGTGCCACAACTGTCTTTGGTAGCAGTGAGACAAAAAGCAGAGTGGCGAAAAAGTGTTCCGAATGGTGACGACATGAAACAATCAGTACTTTTCGCACGCCATCAATAGTCTCTGTTCGCCAAGGAAATTCCGCGCTTGCAAGATTATTTTGTTTATGTAACAGGTGCGAAGAAGATTTGTTATTGTTTTGACAATGAACCATAAAAATCAATCATCTGTGCCGAATTATTTCAAGACAGTGACAGATAACAGTTTGTGAATGTACCATGTGCAGTGAAGAATATAAATATTCAGCAAATACGACCAATTTAAGAGACCACTTAAAAAGAAAGCTTGGTGAAAAACTAGAGAACCATCGAATAGAACTGAAATGTGAGGGATCAACTTGTGAGCCACATTAAGCACAAGAGACGCAACGAAAAGAATCGAGAAGCTCTTTAACAAATTATTTTAACAGAAGTCAGTTGCACGATGCCAGTTCAAAAGTAGAAAGAGAACCTGATTCTCATCATGCACAATGTTTGCTATCGATATGCTGCTGTATAGAACTTCCAACCGTCAAGGTTTGAAAAAATTTGTTTATGCCTTAGACAGCAGATACGAGTTGCCAGATAAAACCACACTTAATTCTTTAGTGATCTAAAAAATATAGGAAGAGATAAAAAATAGATTAGATAAAGCCCTTACAAAATGTAATTTTCTTAGTGTTAGAACGGGCTTGTGGAAAAGCAACACGAAGGAAGGCATACTGCCATTGACTTGCCACTTTATTATAGACGAAAAATTAGTTCCACCGATATTAAAACTGACAAACTGCAGGTCATCACAATACAGAATCTGTGCACATGTAACTGACATTTTTTAAAATGTTTCTTTCTTTAATTCGTCAGTTCCATGCTGAGTTTAGTTTCATTTTTATGATCGGTGTATGTCAAGTCGGCGTAACTTATAAGGCATTTATTGGTAGTTTCACCCCTCCCCTCCCCCTGCCCCTCTTGTCGATAGAAATCAGAAGCCGTCTTGTCATGTGTGTTCTGTTTGCGGACTCCTGCCAACCGTAACAAATTATTGAATAATAGCGTTACAACAGGCTTAATATATTTTCTCATTCATTACTACAAATAAGCAATACATTTGAACATAGATGTGTCTATAATACGCTTACCCAAAATATTGCTACTTCTGTGTCCATAGTTTTCATTTGGGAGTTTGTGCGATAGCAGACAACAAGTGAGAAACGACCGCGAACCCCAACACCGTCTAAACCAAATTAATACAGCATAGCAAAATCAGCTGGCAGTGACGTTACAATTCCTGTGTTGCTGTCTTCCGAATATATAAACAACTTGTTTTTGTGGCGATTTAAGCGGAAGCGCTTTCATTGTATTAGCGTATCGAACAGAATTAAAACTTTCGGTGCCTATAAAGCAGCGCCAATATTAATGCACGTATTTCCCAAAAGAGAGTAACCATAGCAAGTTGTAAATATAGACCTTAATAACCGAATCGGAACTTTCCAGTGGTACTGGAAACTCTTAGTAGTTGTGTTATGGAAGCTGTTGTATCGCCACGACAGTGAAGCCGACGAAACGCTGTCTGGCAGGTTCAAACTTTGAGCGGCCCGGGTATATTATAGGAATACATCGGTATGATAAGTGAAGGGTGCCAGCACTGCTGTCTCGATGCACCTTTGCTTGCCCTTCACTAATATCACAATATGTCGACTGCACTAAGATCACAGGTGTTGCCGATCTCAGCGATGTAGCAGCTGTAGCACTGCAGTCGAGTGATGGCCCTTTTGTTTTGTGCTGTCAACTCAGCTGAGAAAAAACGAGTAAAGAAGCCGCCCTTTATCTCTTCAACGCAGTTTCAATTTTGTTATTCCCATGTGCAGTTTATACAGTATCTGCTGCAGTTCATCAGCAAGCATGCACACCTAAGGTAGCAGCATTGCATGACAGACCCGTAAACACGTCTCTTCTCGCATCCCTATTCCTTGTGGTGACCTTCCTCTTCGTCATCTTGCTCTTCCTGCTTTCCCCTTGCTTCTAAGAAGCTAACGTAACATCGACAAGTAATACATTGGCCCAATTTGTACGAGAATTATTTTTTATATATGAAAGTAGTTTTTCAGATAAGACGTTGAAAACAAAGAAATTTTTGGACAATATTATGCAAAATTTCGGACATACTGGCAGGTTATTTTAACATTACATTTTTTCAGGTTATCAATAAAATCTTACTAGAATACAATACCCATGATAAGACAGCAGTAATGGTTAGAGACAACTCTGCAGTTACGAAAAAGCTGTCTAAATCTTAAGGATTTGACATTCACCCTGCTTTGCTCACTGCATCAACCTAACAGCACAAACTTGTTTCAAAGCAGAAACATTTCCCAAAACTTTATTGAAAACAAAGGCTGTTGTCTGGTTCTTTCATAACTCTACACTAGCCAGCGACAAAAAGAACTGAGACTGGTACAAGAGGTTCCAACTAGATGGAACAGCTCATGCCACACGCGTAAAAATTTTTGGAAGTGAGCTTGACATTATGAAAGTTCAAAAGCACTGCCTACCCTCACAGCAGAAAATTACTTAGCTATACAAGAGATAATAGATCTTGAACCTTTTGAAGTAGCAGCAACAACAATCTCAGGGAAATCATACATCACTACTTCCATAATTATACCTCTTACACGAGGTATTGCTGCAAAGTTTTCAGACTTGTAAAACAACTCAACAACTAATGAAGGACGAAGTGTTCTTGATACCTTGATTAATCAGTCAGTGAAAGAGCGAAACCATTTAAGACGGTAACTGTTAATATGCTTGTGACATTATTAGATCCTAGGTTTAAAAAACTTTTTCAGGACATTTCAAGAGGCAGAGAGAACGCTGCACTAGTACTTCAGAAAGAGTATGCTGCTATCATCGCATCAACTACAAGAAAGTAGTTGATACAGAACCATCCATGAGCAGTGTTAATACGTCACCTGATAGTATAACAGTTTGAAATCGGATGATCTACATTATTTGGTCAATTAGCAACAGCGTAATGTAGATGTCGTTACACAAGTCAATGATTCCATAATAATTATCGACCTACATATATTGACCTGCATCAATATTTTGAAGAACCTGTAATTGACAAGCACGCTCGTGTATTAGAATATTGTGCAAAATCTAATAGTAATTTGTGTGTAGTGGCCATTAAATTTTTGTGGTGTCCAGGGACTTCAGTTCCTGCAGAGAGGGTTTTCTCTGGGGCAGGATAAATAATTACTTAAAGTAGCAACGGACTAAAGGAGAAGAATTTAAACACCTTAGGCGTATCTTTTAATGTTGTATTTTAAACAACAGACTGAAGGACAAGAATTTAAATATCTTACTTTTTATAAAACAAAATTTGCATTTGTTGTGTTGTTATATTTTAGGAAAAAAGTTCTTAGAAAGCTATTTTTCATTTGAAATACTGGCCCAAAACAATCGGTAGTTATTCGATACATCGATAGTTTTAAAAATACTATCGATGTTTAAGTAACACTATGGTCTCCACAGTTTCTCTTTCTTTTTCATTAATCGAATTTTTATGTCTTTCACGAACTGCATTACCTTCCAAACTTTTCAGGCTGAGACTTTTCCGAATGTACTTCTTACGAAAAAGCGATCCTGGTAGATAGAGTCCGAGATTTTTGTCAGTCATGCCTTTTCCGCTCTTATGGTGATATTTCTATAGAAAATTCATCCCGCACTACATATTTCTTTATATGTAACCGACAACTGAATACCAGTCTTCACAGATTTAGCTTTAAAATTTTTTAATACAACGAAACATTTTCTTGTAAATTTTCATACCTCATTCCACCCCCTGAGGCACTGAATTTCCAAAAACAGTCAAACGCGTATTTTTTTATTTCTAACAGAGAAGACATTCAGATTTTCATAGATTTAGTTTTAAAAATGTAGACAGCTATATTTGTTACCGGTAGGCTCGAACAACACGTGTTACGGAGATGCTTCGGTAACTCAAATGGGAATCCCTTGATGGAAGGTGGCGTTTCTTTCGGGAAAATGGTTCAAATGGCTGTGAGTACTATGGGACTTAACACCTGAGGTCATCAGTCCCCTAGAACTCAGAACTAGTTAAACCTAACTAACGACATCACACACAACCATGCCCGAGTCAGGATTCGAACCTGCGACCGCAGCAGTCGCGCGGTTCCGGACTGAAGCGCCTAGAACCGCTCGGCCACTCCGGCTGGCTCTTTCGGGAAACACTATTGAGAAAATATAGAGAGCCGGCATTTGAAGCTGAGTGTCACAAGATTCTACTGCCTCCAACATACATTGAGTGTAAAGACCACGAAGATGAGATACGAGAAATTAGGGCTCATACGGACGCATATGCGTAGTCGTTTTTCCCGCGCTCGATTTGCGAATGAATCAGGATGGGAAATGACTAGTAGTGGTACAGGGTCCCCTCCGCGGGCTATCGATCTAGGTTATGAAATATTTCCATAAAACATTTCATTCCATATTTCACTCTCCTAGGAGTTGAATTTCGAAAAACACGGCAGCACTTTTTTGTTTGAAATCAAATACCAGTTTCCACAGATGTAACTTTAAAAATACTTTCACCCACTGTTTCAACCCTTAATGGTTAAATTTGTGGTGTCACCGCCAGACACCACACTTGCTAGGTGGTAGCCTTTAAATCGGCCGCGGTCCGTTATACGTCGGACCCGCGTGTCGCCACTATTAGTGATTGCAGACCGAGCGCCGCCACACGGCAGTTCTAGAGAGACTTCCTAGCACTCGCCCCCAGTTGTACAAACGACTTTGCTAGCGATGGTTCACTGACAAAATACGCTCTCATTTGCCGAGACGATAGTTAGCATAGCCTTCAGCTACGTCATTTGCTACGACCTAGCAAGGCGCCATTGACAGTTACTATTGATACTGAATCATGTACAGTCAAGAGCGACGTTCACCATTAATGGATTAAAGTTAAGTATTCCACCAGCTACGTCCGTTTTTTCTAAACTCTAATTTCCTTGTCCTGTTCCAGACCTCACGCCAGCCTGTGTGAGCTAAAACGCATGCCTTTCGGCTTCCTCTAGTAACACGGTGTTGGCTCTCCTGCCAACCACAGCAAAATTTCCAAAAATGTGGAAGCAAGCATTTCTTTACTGCTGACAGGGAAATCAAATAATTTTTGTAGTTCTAGGTTGAAAAATTACCTCAATGGTGATATATTTTCAAAAAACCTTTCATTTGTTATTTCAGGCTCTTAGGAATGGAATTTCGGAAAACCCCTTCTTAAACTACCTCAACAGTATAAGATCAACAGTCTCTCTGTTGATCTTATACTGTTGAGGTAGTTTAAGAAGGGATTTTTCCGAAATATATATATTGATTGCATCTTAGTATTTATACAGGGCGAGTCAAAAAGGACTTCACAGCTTTGGGATGATATAGAAATTTACTGAGATAACTTGCAGAATCGGTAGATGTGTCATTCTGTAGTAACCTCAAGTGTTTGACTTGCGTAGTGCATCAGTACTCCATTCCGCTATCAGGAGCGCCAGCGTAGTGCACAGCTAAAATGGCTGCTGTCACTGGTGCGGAGCGTGTTCACCGTGTATTTTGGTTTCATGAAACTAACTCTGCAACAACTGTTCGGCGTAAATTTCGCACTGAATATGCTAAAGAACCTGCAAGCGGGCCCAGAATTTACCTTGTTGAAACAAAAGACTTTCATCTCTTAGGAAGTCAGGCACTCTAGTTTTCACCCAAGCTATGCGGGATTTAACATTAGTGCAGGATGATGTCCAAATCATAACAACCACCGCCAAAATTTCTGCTCATTTTCACCTACTGCTCTGTTCTCAGGTCATGTCAATCGTATTGAAACCCATCCGGACCATCTAAATTAAACGTCTTCATCACTGAAGATCACCTTATCCCCATTCTCAAGTCCATGGCATATGTTTTACAGCAAACTCCAAGCTTGGGTGTTTGAGCGGATTTAGGTAGTTGTTTCTGGAATGCAAGCTGTTTTCATTTGACAAAATTTGTTGTACACGTATGGTAGCTATTGGCAACAAGATGACAAGAGTAACAGTTTGTGGCGCTTGCTTTGCGCCAAAGTAACCGTTTAGATGCCTCAGATAATTTTCTACTTTGTCCATATTTTCCGTTCTGCCCTTATCGAGCGCTGAATCTAACGAAATTATAAATCACTGTATTTTAACGGTTCAACTTCTTGGCGATTTGACGATTCCTTCTACGCACCGATTTTTGCTTCTTCATCACATGAAACTGTTTTCCGCTTGGCACTGTCACAATCATGGTTTATGTACGCAATATGCAGTGTCACTAATGGTGTCTGTTTCCTATCTGCAGAAATAGCACCAACGCCAGACAGAGCCACTGCCGTTACACTGAGATCCACCCTCTACTACCTGAATCATAAGCGTCTTTTTATATACTATACTACCGACATCAAAGGTGATACTATTTGTCAGTATATTGGGTCTCAAAAACTGCGTGTATACTGTGCGCAACTATTCCATCCGAGAATATTAGTTCTCCTATAAATATACATGCCTTTATACTTATTTCCACTACTGTAGTACACTCCTGGAAATTGAAATAAGAACACCGTGAATTCATTGTCCCAGGAAGGGGAAACTTTATTGACACATTCCTGGGGTCAGATACATCACATGATCACACTGACAGAACCACAGGCACATAGACACAGGCAACAGAGCATGCACAATGTCGGCACTAGTGCAGTGTATATCCACCTTTCGCAGCAATGCAGGCTGCTATTCTCCCATGGAGACGATCGTAGAGATGCTGGATGTAGTCGTGTGGAACGGCTTGCGATGCCATTTCCACCCGGCGCCTCAGTTGGACCAGCGTTCGTGCTGGACGTGCAGACCGCGTGAGACGACGCTTCATCCAGTCCCAAACATGCTCAATGGGGGGACAGATCCGGAGATCTTGCTGGCCAGGGTAGTTGACTTACACCTTCTAGAGCACGTTGGGTGGCACGGGATACATGCGGACGTGCATTGTCCTGTTGGAACAGCAAGTTCCCTTGCCGGTCTAGGAATGGTAGAACGATGGGTTCGATGACGGTTTGGATGTACCGTGCACTATTCAGTGTCCCCTCGACGATCACCAGTGGTGTACGGCCAGTGTAGGAGATCGCTCCCCACACCATGATGCCGGGTGTTGGCCCTGTGTGCCTCGGTCGTATGCAGTCCTGATTGTGGCGCTCACCTGCACGGCGCCAAACACGCATACGACCATCATTGGCACCAAGGCAGAAGCGACTCCCATCGCTGAAGGCGACACGTCTCCATTCGTCCCTCCATTCACGCCTGTCGCGACACCACTGGAGGCGGGCTGCACGATGTTGGGGCGTGAGCGGAAGACGGCCTAACGGTGTGCGGGACCGTAGCCCAGCTTCATGGAGACGGTTGCGAATGGTCCTCGCCGATACCCCAGGAGCAACAGTGTCCCTAATTTGCTGGGAAGTGGCGGTGCGGTCCCCTACGGCACTGCGTAGGATCCTACGGTCTTGGCGTGCATCCGTGCGTCGCTGCGGTCCGGTCCCAGGTCGATGGGCACGTGCACCTTCCGCCGACCACTGGCGACAACATCGATGTACTGTGGAGACCTCACGCCCCACGTGTTGAGCAATTCGGCGGTACGTCCACCCGGCCTCCCGCATGCCCACTATACGCCCTCGCTCAAAGTCCGTCAACTGCACATACGGTTCACGTCCACGCTGTCGCGGCATGCTACCAGTGTTGAAGACTGCGATGGAGCTCCGTATGCCACGGCAAACTGGCTGACACTGACGGCGGCGGTGCACAAATGCTGCGCAGCTAGCGCCATTCGACGGCCAACACCGCGGTTCCTGGTGTGTCCGCTGTGCCGTGCGTGTGATCATTGCTTGTACAGCCCTCTCGCAGTGTCCGGAGCACGTATGGTGGGTCTGACACACCGGTGTCAATGTGTTCTTTTTTCCATTTCCAGGAGTGTATTAGTTACCTGGTCAGCTTCCTGGCATAATTAAGCAAGCTTTAGACTACCGGTTAGGGATATAAGGTTATCGATCTGCAGCTGTGGTATGTCACACGATTAGCGTGGGTGGTGAGGTTTCGGTTGGGAAGGACGCGATGTGTTGTGCGGGAGGCCGCAGACTATAGCAGAGGGGGGGGGGGGGGAGGGAGGAGGGGCAACTAAAATTAGTGACGCCTTCCCTTGGCGACCTACAAGCAGGCAGGCACGGAACAATGAATGGCGGACGGGCAGATTGACTTCGACCGATACCTTACCCCTCCACTGCCCGCCGCCACTCTCAAGTCACGTCGAATTTCGTCGTCATATTTTTGTCAGTAGGTCGCACAGAATGTTGGACTGCATTCATTTGGCGGCTTTTTGTGTTGATGCTAGTTTAGTTATGTGGAGTGATTTCATTTTCATTTTTCAAGAAATACAAATACAGAAATCAAATAGCTCTAAGTACTATAGAACTTAACATCTGAGGTGATCAGTCCCCTAGACTTAGAACTACTTACACCTAACTAACCTAAGGACATCACACACAGCCATGCCCGAGGCAGGATTCGAACCTGCGACCGTAGCAGCAGCGCGGTTCCGGACTGAAGCGCCTAGAACATCTCTGTCACAGCGGCCGGCAAATACATAGTAATCAACGTAAGTTCATTCTTCATTATTAAAATACTGCAGTTCATATAAGTATAAACGTCGCAAGTTTTATGTGTGAATTTAGCTTATTTTGCCTGAAGTGACATTGGACGATAATGGAATCATGACCTCACTTTGTTACAGAGTCACGAATCCCAGAATATTCTACGGAAAACTGAGAAAAAGGTGAAGAATATGAAGTTAGGCCTATTTCTGGGTATGAATCAGAAAGATTCTGTCTTAGCTTCAGGTAGTGAAGACGACACCCAGATAGTAGGAAATCCCCGAAGAAACATAATTACAGCCGAGATGGATAATGAAAGTTCGGAGGACGCTGATAGTGGTGCACATTGGAATAATGAGAACGTTTCTGATGATGTTCAAGCCAGCTATGATCGGAGAAGTACTACCAACCGTGTTATTCGTCTATTCCACCATGGAAGTGTTCTCTCACTTGTACACCGGAAGAACTTGTCTACCTGTGGCCTATTTCAGGCACCTGTTAGAGGATAAAATTGTGGAAAATTCTGTACATCAAACCAACTTATACGCAATGCATAAATACGTTTCAAAACCATTAGGCACTGATAAATATGAAACTGAACGGTGCTTTGCTGCTATACGGAAGAGACTGTACAGGTTGTAAAGTGAAAAAAAATCAGATCAGCTCAGTCTATTTGACTTCAAAGCACATGTTGCTGTTTGTCTTTGCAAAGAGAATAGGGATGGACAGAGAAAAGGGGGAAAACAGTCGTCAATTGAAACTGCAGTCCAGCGGAAGAAAATTGGGTCAGCAGCAGCATGGCCTAAAAAGACGTGGGGTCGGATGGAATGGGTCACTGCCCTCAATTTTCAGAAAATCAGGATTTAATTGTCCAACAAAAGTGTGTTGCACAAAACGTGAAATGCATCTTTGGTTCACACCAAATTCTATTTTTTTTATTTTCATACTAAACAGTTCATATGAGAAGCTAAAAATCTGAGAAACTATGACATGAAAATCAATTAATTGCGTGTTTTTCATTATTATGGTGTGTATTTCAGCATGTTATTAAGTGTTACTCCATTATTCGTTACTTTTTTGAGATCTTATTGTCTCAAACAGCTGCAGTGTCGTCTTGCAATGGAAACAGTAAAATATCCGTACAAGACTGAACATGAAGTATAACTGCTCACCGTGACCTCAGAGTCACAAAAGTATTTTGAATATATGTAAATAATTTGAAAAACGAAAGTCCATCTTACGTCTTTAAATAGTTCTTTAACGTTCTGTGCATATAAATATTTTTTCTACAGGGAATAATATTGTTGGGAGTAGAGCGCTATACCCTGTTGAAGGAATATCAGGAGTCAGCCGAATGTAATTTAGGGGAATGGAGGTGTAGTCTTTCTGCAAACGAAAGAGGGGCAGCGCTTGTGGTGGCCGAAGAGGCACTACGCTACGACTACAGTACGTGGCGACTAAGTAGCAGCTCCCCGTCTAGCGGTGGAGTGCACCGTGCTATGATTTACGTCGAATGTACTGATGCGTGTTTCTTGTGTTAGTAATATTAGTTACAACTTTCTGTATTTCTTATAGGGTTAACGCATTTAGTGGAAAAGAAAGAAATCCTGTTTGTGTCTGAACTTTGTCGCCACTAATAGGCACTGCGGAAGGATCGTTATAACTTTGTGAAACAGTTTGTACGTGCTGCTTGTGACGTCGTTGATGGGGGGTGGGGGGCAGCTACCTGCTCACTTATCAGTTTGCAGACGGACTATACCTCCTCTCACTCTTTCATTAGCTGTTCCAGCTCCCTTTGCGAATCAAATGCACGAAGTACGGAAAAAATCAGGTTTATAGGAAACGGGTATACGAAAAGTAAGCTATGTTATTTTGTCGAAAATTGTCATGGTAGACCCACATGAAGAAAATGATTTGCGTTCATCATCAAGACGGTAAACGGTGCTATTTACAAATAAATAGCAATATTAACAGTTGCTGCTTTCTGTCTGTTGTTAAGATAGCTCACGGAGCGGTGTGCTGAGCCATTGCCCCGCCTTACCGCATCGAAATTACGCCATACGCATAGGACGAAATGGCGGCTGGTCGGTATCTCATGATCCTACGAGCCTGGTCGTAATGCCTGTGTGTCACTTTTTGTAAGGCTCAACCAGCACTGTATCTGAAATGGAAATCAGGTTCCTATTATTAATCGATTTAAGGATTCACTGGTTCGAAATGTAACACAAATACTTTTACGAATCTATCGAGTACGGTAATGAATACACAAGTAACTCTTTACACTAGCTTACGACGATGGCTTGATAACTCTGGTAGAGAATGGAACATTTTTGTTACGCCTTAATGGTTGGTGAGCTTGATTATTCCAAGGATCGTATATAGAATTTTAACAATGTACAGCGTACAGTTCATTGTCAATAGGCGCCTGAATTGGTGAGTGTGTGGACTGCGATTGAAAATGGAGAAATTATTGTTCCGTGCTGCTGTTAAGCATTTTCATTTGAACGGTTGGACTGCCGCACAAATCAAAACAGAAGTCCACGCGGACTCCCTACCATCATTGAAGACTGTATACTTCTGGATTAATGAATTTAAACGTGGTCAGACAAGCACCGAAGACGGTGCGCCTTCCGAATGTCCAGTTAACGTCACCACAAAGGAAACCATTGATAAAATCCATGATACGGTGTTGCAAGACTGCCGAATAAAAATTTGAGACATTGTCGAGACTGGAGGCATTGCAACTGAGCGACTGCGTAATATTCTGCACGGAGAACTGGCTATGTAGAATCTCTCAGTCGACCAAAACCGCACCCAGCACGATATTTCAGCACAATGTTTGGCTATGTTTAATCTCAAAATGGTTCAAATGGCTGTTAGCACTATGGGACTACACTTCTGAGGTCATCACTCCCCCTAGAACGTAGAACTACTTAAACCTAACGTAAGGACTTCACACACATCCATGCCCGAGGCAGGATTCGAACCTGCGACCGTAGCGGTAGCGCGGTTCCAGACTGTAGCGCCTAGAAACGCTCGGCCACTCCGGCCGGCCGTTTAATCTCAATCCGCAAGATTTTTTACAGAGAATTTGACTATTGGTAAAATATGGATACTCCATTACATACCAGAATCAAAAAAGGCAGTCAGAATAATGGATAAATACAGGTGAAAGTGCACTGAAGAAGGCAGCTCGTAAGATGATAGCCACTGACTTTTCGGAATCCCAATGAATAATCCTCATAGGCACTTGGGAAAAGCCACCATAACTCGACCCTATTAGGCTTCATTGTCAGATAGTTTGAAACTTGCCCTGATTGGAAAAAGACCTAGGTTTGCACGCAAAAAAGTCCTCTTTCACCAGGATAATGAACGAGCCCTCACATCAGCGGTAACAATTGCGAAAATGCACGAACTGAGCTCTGAATTTGTTCCTCGTCCACACTATTCACTAGACTTCGCACCAAGTAACTTCTTCCTGTTCCCTAACTTGAAAATTTGTCTTGCTGGGAAGAGATTTTCATCAAATGAGCGAGTGATAGTTGCAGCCAACGAGTATTTTGCAGAGTTTGATGGAACCTGTCTTTCCGACGGGATGAAAAAGCTGGAGGATTGCTACACTAAATGTGTATCCCTCAAATGAGACTATATCGAGCAGTAAGGCGATTTATTTTCGAAATATTTTTTCCTGTCTTTTTTACTAGACTTATGAAACCAACCTCGTACTTCCACGATCATGGAAGAAGACACACACACACACACACACACACACACACACACACACACACACACACACACACACACACACACACACACACACACTCTTCACTTACAGTTACGAGAGATCTTAGACAAGCGAACAAATGGTACACTAAATATCTAAAGAGATTGGGGAGATAACTGACAAAAACATTGAAAAAAGGCAGGTAAAGACTGGTGTTGTGGTGGTGGTGGTGGTGGTGGTGGTGGTAGTAGTAGTAGTTGTTGTTTTAGTAGCTGTTTTTCCGGTATGTAGACTTGTTTGGTGCAGGTCTGCACGCTTGCATTCTACTGTCTGGAGGCTGCTTCGTTTCTACACAACTACTCACTGCAACCTACATCCACTTTACCCTGCTTACTGTAGCCAAGCATAGGGCTCAGTCTGCAGTTTTTACCATCCACACTTCCCGCAGTTACCAAATCGACTATTCCGCGATTCCCTGCATGAGGTATGCGTTAGAGGCAGCCTAATGGTCGCAGAACTCACTTCTAATACCGATTCTCCAAATTTACCGAACAGGGTTTCAGCATAACAACGGCGTCTTTGTCCCAACGATTCCCACTTCAGTTCCCCGAGTATCGCTATTGGACTTTCGTATGGGCTGTACATACCAGTTACGATCCTATCGACGTCTTTCTGATACCGTTCTATCCCTGTTGTAACACCAGCTTCACAAAGGTTCCGAACATCAGAATTCGTAGGATATGAGTGTTGTATGCGATTTCACATACAAATGCATCATAATTTCACAGAATCCTTCCGTCAAATGCAGAGAGGAAATGCAAAACGTTCTTAAGTATCATATTTGACGTCAGTCAGGAGAATGAAAAAACAGTGTATCTCTGTTTATAGATAATTGATTTGTATGCAAAAAACTGAGAAGGTATTCTGATACCACGGAATTATGCTTCTCACTGCATACCCACAAATGTGATGAGATAAAGTAGAAAATAAATACTTTATTACGTTATTAAGAACGTTGTAAGACCGATACCAGGAAGCTGACTGGTTGTAGTTGCTAATAATAATAAAATTTTGCGAGATGATTCTTGCAAAGAAGCAGTCAGACAGCCACTCACTTTTAGTAAAACTGTTTGTGTACACAAACAGCACTGTTGCCGATTTCGATCCAACACGTTCATCTTCAGACGGCTGCTCGTTGTTTACATTGGTTGTGGGTTGATTCCTCCACCCTACCTCCCCCGTGTGGCGAAAGTTCATTGGGGTGTGGGGCCCTAAAGCAAAAACACCTTGTCAGGAGTGGCCGCTTAAAGTAAGTGGTGAGGGGTGGGCTACTCATCTCGTGCCGAGACCATTGGGAGGGTACCAAGATAGGAAGTGCGTAAATAAACAGTATTATTAATAGTGGTTCCTTCGCAGAACTTTACTTTTATTTCGTACACAGCTATGGTCTCAGAAATGTCAGTTTCCAACAAAGTAGCAGGAAGACAGGGTGTTTCAAGTGCCATTTATAGGCGAGCACTACGTGCTATTTGGGGTAATACAAGTACGGAAATACAGCATTCGGTTTATAACTATTAGAACTGCAGTCAACAAAAACCGTTTCTCGTATCCTTCAAATTTTGGAACTCCAGAAGGAAGCACAGCTTGACACAAAGACCGTCCACCATCTACTACCGCACGTTTCAAAGACTTTCCGCGTCGTCTGGCACCTGGATTAAGATAGGAACACGCAACAGAGTACCGAAAACTCAATAGTACTGAAAACTCGTTTTGTGAAAAAAAAATGGCACTTAGACCGTTTTCCATTGCCACTCTTCAAATGTAAGTCTTCCACTCAACCATGTGTGGCACTGATTTTAAGTGTTAATTTCATAACATATTGCTTCTTAGTACATTTTGCCATTAATTTTTTAGTCCATGTAACGAGTTCATACGTCCGTCACCAGTCTTCTAATCCGTTAGTATCACGCTCTCTCTATTTGTTATAAACATTATGAGAGAGCTTCCATTCATGACATCCTGTAATGATAAAAGTTCATCTATCGTTGAGTGTGCCGCCGTACGATTGTCTCAGTCCGTGTCGGGAGTGGAAAATTTTAACACCAGATAACAGTAAAAGGCAAAAAGTGTGAGAAAAGAGAGCTTACTGACAACCTACGAAACACCAAGAGTGTGTAATATGACAAAAACTTGATATGCTGATAACTATGCCAACTGAAAATCAATCTCTGTTGATCCATCATGGACAGGGGACATCAGATAGTCAAGTAATTATCAATATCAATGAAATTCGCTAACAGCCGTTAATTGAGATATTTTATCTACCGGTCTGGACATCTGAAGATAACACAGTGGAATGCCGAAACTGGTAGTCAAAATAAAATGAAATCTCAATTACACGGCTTTTGGCGAATTTCATTGATACTGGTAACTTTATATCATATCGAAGTGTCCTATTTTGCAGCGTGTACTGTATCTCCTGAGGTGGGCATGAACTTTAAGTGTGTAAATGCCATGTGCCGATAATTATTGTATGAATAGCGGGCGAAGAATGCCTGCGAGTAAACAAATGCATTATATAGAATTCCATGGACATTCGAGACACTATGTCTGAACACTCTATTCTTTTGTCGTCGTCTTCTGTTATTGGACTTGAAGAAAAATGAACGATTGTCTGAAGTTCACCTTGCTGTAATAGTGTATGTAACTTAAAAAGGAAGGAAAAATATAGTTCACAACTTAAAATTTGTGTACGGTATTCAGTAATGTATATTCTTCACCCTTACTTGTCCTGACTGGACGTGGCCTTAACGGAATGTTGACCACTGTTCAGCGCCATACTAGAAAATAATTCGTAATTTTGTTTCAGCTCATCTTCGAGACGTGCCGCCGGTTGGGACACTAAACTTTCTTTCAGACTCTATGAGCTATGTGGCCACTACGAATAATTTAATATATTTCACTTTCAGATTTTCTCAAGGATGCGAGTTAATATCCGAGGCAGAAAGGCCTGGTGACAGGATTCTAGTTATAATGTAAGATATCTGCAAAAGATTATGTTTGTTATCTTATACTGGTATTCGAGACGAAACCACGATATGGAGTTACGGGTTTTATTACTTCAAATTGAACTGGCATACGTAATATTATTTTGTGCTATAAGCAGTTTTAGCTATAATTTTGATATATATATATTCTCTTTTGTTTTGACGTCACTTTATTAAAAGGTATCAAAGCTGTTGTTGTTGTTGTTGTTGTCTTCAGTCCTGAGATACATTAAAGGACGAATACAGTCCTGATGGTTCAAATGGCTCTGAGCACTATGGGACTCAACTGCTGTGGTCATAAGTCACCTGGAACTTAGAAGTACTTAAACCTAACTAACCTAAGGACATCACACACATCCACGCCCGAGGCAGGATTCGAACCTGCGACCGTAGCGGTCGTGCGGTTCCAGACTGTAGCGCCTTTAACCGCTCGGCCACTCCGGCCGGCTTACAGTCCTGAGACTGGTTTGATACAGCTCTCCATGCTACTCTATCCTGTGCATGCTTCTTCATCTCCCAGTTCCTACTGCAACCTACATCCTTCTGTATCTGTTTGCTGTATTCATCTCTTGGTCTCCCTCTACGATTCTTACCCTCCACGCTGCCTTCCAACACCAAATTGGTGATCCTTTGATGCCTCAGAACATGTCCTACCAACCGATCCCTTCTTCTAGTCTAGTTGCGCCACAAACTCCTCCCCAATTCTGTTCAATACCACCTCATTAGTTATATGATCCACCCATCTAATCTTCAGCATTCTTCTATAGCACCTCATTTCGAAAGCTTCTATTCCCTTCTTGTTTAAACTATTTATCGTCCATGTTTCACTTCCATACATGGCTACACTCCATACAAATACTTTCAGAAACGACTTCCTGACACTTAAATCTATACTCGATGTTAACAAATTTCTCTTCTTCAGAAACGCTTTCCTTCCCATTGCCAGTTTACATTTGATATCCTCTCTACTTCGACCATCATCAGTTATTTTGCTCCCCAAATAGCAAAACTCATTTACTACTTTAAGTGTCTCATTTCCTAATCTAATTCCCTCAGCATCACCCGACTTAATTCGACTACATTCGATTATCCTCGTTTTGCTTTTGTTGGTGTTCATCTTATACCCTCCTTTCAAGACACTGTCCATTCCGTTCAACTGCTCTTCCAAGTCCTTTGCTGTCCCTGACAGAATTACAATGTCATCGGCGAACCTCAAAGTTCTTATTTCTTCTCCGTGGATTTTAATACCTACTCCGAACTTTTCGTTTGTTTCCTTTACTGCTTGCTCAATATACAGACTGAATAACATCGGGGACAGGCTACAACCCTGTCTTACTCCCTTCCCAACCACTGCTTCCCTTTCATGTCCCTCGACTCTTATAACTGCCACCTGGTTGCTGTACAAATTGCAAATAGCCTTTCGCTCCCTGTATTTTTCCCATGCCACCTTCACAATTTGAAAGAGAGTATTCCAGTCAACATTGTCGAAAGCTTTCTCTAAGTCTACAAATGCTAGAAACGTAGGTTTGCCTTTCCTTAATCTAGCTTCTAAGATAAGTCGTAGGACCAGTATTGCCTCACGTGTTCCAATATTTCTACGAAAACCAAAGCAGATATAATAAATTAAAAATTTTATTAAATTACATTACAAGCGATGGAGATTAAATACGAAAGCGACAGAAAGCTACGTATACAAAAAACGGACCAAAATTTTAGTCCTGAGGAGACAATGTTCTGAACGTGGCTTGTGAGCACAAAGGCACAACCGTACAATGGGGAGGACTGGAGCAGCAGGTGGGGAGTACAGCGGCTGGCACTTATCTCGGCCACGAGGATCCGCCAAGTTCGGCAGCTGACGAAGCGCAGGCAGTCTACGCATAAACGCCAGGGCACAGGCAGCTCGCCCTCCGCAGTCGCTCTCACTGTGCCAGCAGCGAGGTGGCCATGCGTTGATGAGACACCAGACGCCTTGGTCGGGAACCCATCCAGATTTAGGTCTTCCGGAGTTTTCATGTATCGCTAAAGGCAAATACTGTAGGGAATTGTGCTGCTTTCTAGATTGGAGAATGCTGCAACCTATCGTAAAGACATGTAACTATGTCTCTGAGTGCAAGGCAAGATGCGACACCCATTTTGACTTAATTTGGAGTGACTTAAGTGGACAGTTGCCCTTCAACTTTCTAGTTGTGTTTCAAATAAATTCTGATGATTTTAAACATGAGATGAGTCGTTAATTCTTAATTGTACGACCTTAAATGGTATGTAATCTTTAAGTGGATGCCATTCGCTTTACGCTATTATACTCCATAGAAGATTTTAACGGGAAATAGGCTCTTGGGGGTGGAATTGGACGGGGCAGAATGGGATAGTCCCGTTCTGCCCCTCCAATTGTCGATGAAAGTGGATTTTAATCTGTTTCTTTTCCCTTGGTTTTTCACATGTGAACTAAAATTGTAAAAACTGATGGACACCATATGGATGTTAAATCAATGGAAGTGGTAGTTCCAGTTCTCTTATCTTCTGAAGTGGGAGTTTTAAAAGCATCTAAGGAGTTAACATGTACCTCAATCAACGTTAGAAAGATACGTTCCCAAAGCTATGAATAATCCCAACTACAAAGTCGTCAGCCGGCCGGGGTGGCCGAGCGGTTCTAGGCGCTACAGTCTGGAACCGCGCGACCGCTACGGCCGCATGTTCGAATCATGCCTCGGGCATGGATGTGTGTGATGTCCTTAGGTTAGTTAGGTTTAATTAGTTCTAAGTTCTAGGGGACTGATGCCCTCAGAAGGTAAGTCTCATAGAACTCAGAGCCATTTGAACAAAGTCGTCAAATCAGACCGGTAATTCAAAACTGTGCTTACACCAGAACAAAGAGACCTCATGGTAGCCTACTTGCAGTCAATGGAGGTCAGTCTCTTTAGTCCAACAACGGAACACCTCATTGTCAAATCATTAGCCTATCAGCTAGCAAAAAGAGACGGCTTACCGCACAGTTTTGACAAGGAAACTTGTCTAGCTGGACAGGACTGAGTTATACACTTTACAACTACGCATTCCATGTTGTCTATTCGCACACAAAAAAATCCATTCAGAGCACGAGTGATAGGATTCAATGAAGTAACAAAATGTAACCTGGAATTAGGTACTAAAAAGAATTGTACATTTTCCATATGACATGGAAATATTTTCGTATTGTCGAATGCCATTAAAATATTTTTGTATTAAAGAATATTTTAAAGTTTCCATATTCCTTAGTCTAAATTGTTCATCAAACAACTTCAGGTCCTACAACGAGAGGGTCTGACTTGTGGGTCACCGATTTTGATCCAGTTTTGCACGGACGATCTATAATGAAAATAAAGATACACGTGAAACTTACTGGCAGATTAAAACCGTGTGCCCGACCGAGACTCGAACTCGGGACCTTTGCCTTTCGCGGGCAAGTGCTCTACCAACTGAGCTACCGAAGCACGACTCACGCCCGGTACTCACAGCTTTACTTCTGCCAGTACCTCGTCTCCTACCTTCCAAACTTTACAGAAGCTCTCCTGCGAACCTTGCAGAACTGGCACTCCTGAAAGAAAGGATATTGCGGAGACATGGCTTAGCCACAGCCTGGGGGATGTTTCCAGAATGAGATTTTCACTCTGCAGCGGAGTGTGCGCTGATATGAAACTTACTGGCAGATTAAAACCGTGTGCCCGACCGAGACTCGAACTCGGGACCTTTGCCTTTCGCGGGCAAGTGCTCTACCAACTGAGCTACCGAAGCACGACTCACGCCCGGTACTCACAGCTTTACTTCTGCCAGTACCTCGTCTCCTACCTTCCAAACTTTACAGAAGCTCTCCTGCGAACCTTGCAGAACTGGCACTCCTGAAAGAAAGGATATTGCGGAGACATGGCTTAGCCACAGCCTGGGGGATGTTTCCAGAATGAGATTTTCACTCTGCAGCGGAGTGTGCGCTGATATGAAACTTACTGGCAGATTAAAACCGTGTGCCCGACCGAGACTCGAACTCGGGACCTTTGCCTTTCGCGGGCAAGTGCTCTACCAACTGAGCTACCGAAGCACGACTCACGCCCGGTACTCACAGCTTTACTTCTGCCAGTACCTCGTCTCCTACCTTCCAAACTTTACAGAAGCTCTCCTGCGAACCTTGCAGAACGGGGTTCGAAGTTAATAATGTTCGAGATAGTAACGTTTTTGTGTTTTGGTGGCGTACCTAGGGTAGGTGTCGTTCTGCGTGTCTAGCTGCGCGAGGTTGGCGGTCGAGGCATCGGGCTATCACACTACTGCTCCGATTCTTGCCAGTGGCTTTCTTCGGTGTAATTGATAATATTCTGATGTACTTTTCCTTGCATTTTTTAAGATAAAACATCACGAAGTATGATTAATAATCAAATATATACACTCTATTGAAATTATTTTCATCGTCATACGTCTACAAAAATAACACTTTGTATATTATTGCACAGTCCTGACTGATGGCCTGGTAGTAAGCGTTCTCGCAATCAGTGGGGTCAAACGTATCGTAGAAACGGGCAAGACAAGTATTTTTTTGCGCTATGCGAAAAACACGAAAGAAAGCTCGCCACATTGGCGTGTTTTCCGGTACATTGTTTGTGAAAAACATATCCGATTCACGTTGCTAAAAACAGAGCTAACAAGTATAAATTTGGATGCTATCAAGTGTATAGGAACATATATTGCAAGGTAGACGAGGACAATTGGTTATCAAGCAATGCATGATTTTGCCGGCCGTTGTGACCGAGCGGTTCTAGGCGCTTCAGTCTGGAACCGCGCGACTGCTACGGTGGCGGGTTCGATTCCTGCTTCGGGCATGGATGTGTGTGATGTCCTAAGGTTAGTTAGGTCTAAGTAGTTCTAAGTTCTAGGGGACTGATGACCTCAGATGTTAAGCCCCACAGTGCTCAGTCATTTGAATCAACGCATGATTTTTGATGGCATCCCTCTTATCTTTTAATTCTCTGTCCTGCTGTGATGTCGCATGATTTGAAGTCATAAGATGAAATTCTTTACCTGTCGGAAAAAGGGAACGTCAGAGGGTTGACAAAGGCGTATTTCGGTGGTATTACTTTCACGGTGCAGGTCGGCTGAGCGTCGTCATGCACGAAAGACGTATCCAGCTGGTCGCGTATCACGATGAGAATAGCTACCAATACACTATGTATACTTATTTGATCATTAATCACACACCTTGAACTTTTAATTTGAAAGTGTCTTAGAAACGTATTCCCATTATAAAAATATTATCAGATACATCGATAAAAATACCGAATGAAAAAGCCAAGACCAAGAATCGAACACGGACCAGCGGTTTGCTAGTATAACGCCTCGACCACTTGACCACCGAAACGAGGTTACTAGATGCGTAGAGTGACAGGTAACCCAGCTGCAATATAAAAACACAAAAGTTTTAATAACCCTAAAATTATTGACTTTGGACTCAGTATTCTGTTAATGAAATGTGTTTAGAAGATTTTCTATGTACAGCATGGAAAATACGATTTTCCGTAATCATCTTTGACTTCTAGTTTTTTTCAAAAACTGTGTAGTGGCTTCCAGAAAGCCGAACACACATCTATTTTCAGTATACAACTTCTCTGAAAAATCTGATCAAAATCGGCCACACACGTCAGATCCTGCCCTTGTTATTCCTACGGTTGTATCCATAAGAATTTTATTGTTTATGCAATCATTTTACAAAACAAGTCTAATCCCTTTGTACCCCATGGACTGGGGCAGAACGGGAAAAATGGAATCATTTCCTTAAAAAATTTACGAAAGTTCTACTGATTTCCAAGTGAAGTACGTAAGGTTGTGCTACAAGGTGATTTATTATGCCTTCAAGAAATGTTTTATTGTGCTCCTTTATTTTATTTTCTCATTGAAAACGATACAGCTGACTCTTTTCTCCCTCCTCAACCTCCCTACTTCAAACTTCTGTTGGGACTTTAACGCCTTAAACTACGATCTTCCAACGATCTTGGACCAAAATGTAAACACGATCGTCCTTTTGCGAGCCTCTCCAAGGTTCGGAAAAATCTGCCCGATATTGTGCCAATCGCTCACGATTTACGGAACGTTAAGTACGTGCAAGATCCAACTGGTGCCCTTTGGGACGGAATGAACCGTTAGTAACCGCGACTCATATTTGATGAGCGATTATTGATAGTAATATCCTGTTTCATTGTATGCACTTCTTTAAACTTTTGATTCAGATACCTTGTCACACCTCTTATTTTGTTCAATTTGTCTATACCGGAAACCAGGTCATTATTTGCAAACTGCAATCATCTAATTTGCAGATATCTTTTTAGCGGCATTGTTTTTCTAAATATGGGCGTTTCTATAGCAGCTCTCATCGACCAGTTCAATTGAATTCTTGATTTCTTTATCTGAGCCATTATTATGGACAATGCAAAATATTGTAACTTCATTACAATCCACAGGAAACCAACTGAAGATGACCCTTCGTATTCTGTTTGGATTGGTTCGTATTTGTTCTGCTTGGCGCTTACTCTCTGCTACAATATTCTCCCAGAACACATTATCAGATGTTATATGAAACATATGTTGTCCTCTTATTTACTCCTACATGACGTAGAGCTGCCTCTTATGTCAGGTGTTATTGTACAGTTGCATATATTTCAACTATTTCGTATTTATTTTCAAATAAAAGGCTCTGGTGGTTTATTTTCGTCAGCGGTATCAACATCAATAACTAATCTCCTGAATTTTTGTCATGCAGAACGTATGACGTCACTACTGTCACTGTCGGTAGCAGAAGTATCAACAAATGACTCTCACTGTCATCACGAAGTCTACGTTTTGAAAACATTTTGTGGAGATACGTGCCTAATATTTAAGAACATATATTTCTACGTGCGAACGTGATCACAAATAACATGTAACCCCTTCAGAGCAGCGGAAACGTCCAAAGAACGGGATTCTGAAGTCGGTGGCTCGTTATATAGCAGACAGGCCGACACAGCACTTGCTACAGCCACAAGTAGCCGGTGCGTCTAGCTAGAGAGAAGACCGCGCCGGCCATAACGGTGACGTTAGATTACACAGTTATATTTCTCTGGTACGGTGTTCGTTGCTGACATGTGCAATAAGCACGAATCTAGTTTCGAGAGACGTCCGTACCGAATGCTGACCTGAATCAGAGACGGATTCTTTTTATTAATTTTATTCATGTTGACAATCGCTGCATTTTCAGCAGCTTCAACCTCTTTAAAAGGTCAGAGGTTGATATTGCAACCGAGGAAATTGTAACAAACCAATCAACAGCGAATAAGATGCCCTTTAGAAAAGATAACTACATGAACATTATTATAAAATTTGCGTTAGTTGCTTAGCGTCTTTGGCAACTGTAATTAATATGTTATTAAGACCAGATCCGTTCCGCTTTATTCTAAAGCATCTTCAGTGGTCACAGTAAAAATGTGATTTTTTTTCCTCTGTATATAGAACACAAACATAATACAGAAAAGTTTATGAAAACAAAGTACGGAAAAATTAAAAGAGTTGATAAAATTAGATTCCTTTGGGAGTGGATCGAAGCCAATGGACTGGATAACACAACATATAAAGAAAGAATAAAGTTAGAATTTGCTTATAATTTAACACAAAACTACTACAGTAAGAAATCAATATCCATACAAGCGAAGACTAGACATTATAATTACGTTATTAGGACACAAGCAACATACGGATCAGAGTGCCTAACGTTGAATAAGAAAGGCGAATTAAGAGAATTGGAAAAAATGAGAGACAAAAATAGTAAGAACAATTCTAGGTCCTGAGGTGGATTAAAGCGAGCAATGAAGATTTATACAAAAATACATAGAACATCACAGATATAGTGAGGAAGAGCTGGCTAAAATTTTATGGACATTTAGAAAGAATGGAGGAAACAGAACATTTTTAATTACATTGGTAAGCTGAAAAACTGTAGGATGGATAGAAGCAGTAAAGAAAGATGCGAACAAAATAGGGGCTGCAGAAGAAATAGTACGTGACAGGAATCACTTCAGGCTACTAATAGAAAATGCAAACTATGAAGAAGGTGAGCAAAAACCTCGACCAAAGAGAGAGTGGGCAGATGAGCAGAGACGAGCAGTTGGAGACAAAATGAAGAAGTAGTAGGAAGAAAGGAAGAAAAATAAACACCATAAGTCTTAAGTTGTATTCGGTCCATAGCTGGCCAAATTCAAAAATAAAAAATAATAATTTGAAACCATATTGTTACAGTGACCACTGAAGACGCTTTAAAATAAAGCGAAAAGCGTCTGGTCTTAATAAGATCTATTACAGTTCCAAAAGACGGTATGTAACGTATACATATTTTATATCTGCGACTGTGGAAAAAAAGAGACCAAAAAAGAAAAAAAGACAACATGAACGTCATTACATTAAAAGCAGTGCACAGTTAACGACGACCAAGACTCACGGAAAATGTCACATTATTAATAACATGCCACATTCATTTCCAGAGGAACATTGTATCGTAATTCAGAACAACATAGGCACTGCAGTATCATGTTTATCTATCGACACCAAGTTAGCGACTTTTAAAGTGAAATGTCTCCCCTGTGCAGGAATGCACATATTGGACGTACGAGAACAGGTTGTAGACACATGGCTGACGACATATAGAAGCTTTATCTGGTCATGCTCGGATAGCCTAATAGTAAGGCGACTGCTCGCGATAAGCGGGAAATCCAGGTTCGAGTACCGGTCAGGCACACGTTTGCATTGTCATTGCATTATATAGCCGATGGTATAGTCCGTACTCGCAACTGCGAATACATTTAATCTATTTCGTAACGACTGTGGTCGTCGCAGTGCCTGTCCTGTCCAAAGCAACATTGCGTGGTAATTCGGAACACGGGACTGAGATGAACGACACACTGGATACTCGTGATCATAAGCCACCACTGACGAGTGAGGTTAGTGAAGCTACTGCTGATGTGTACAAGCATCTGACTGAAAACAGTTTGATGGAGAGATGGCTTGGAGCCCCTACACAGAACAACAATGGGGCACTGAATTCATTAATTTGGACTTTGCTCCAAAACACATGGTTTCGAGTGTAAGGGTCATCCAAATTGCTAACGATAGTCATTTTTAACGACGGATATAAGGGTATCCTGCAATAGCGTCAAAGTCATGGGCACCACGGCGTGCCCATTCGCCACGAAAAGGGACGAGAAACGCCTCAAGCGTTTGGACCGGCGCTCGTTCCGGAACAGCACAGAGAATAGAATTGCGCCGAAAGCGTCTCGCGCTTTAGAAAATGAGATCTCCGAAGAATAGTTTAACGGACCCCCTCCTAAGATTTCCACAGTCTGTAAGTTGTCCTACTCCTTCGTCCACATGGTGACTTCAGGCACTACAGGAGATTCAAATTTATAGTCCGAGGTCGTTAACAAGTACGAACAGTTTGGTACTTAACTCATATCGATGGCTGCGTTGTTGTCTTCGTGAAGTCTAGAGATGATTTCACTGCGATGTTCCTGCGGTTTTCTTTGTGTTTGGATGAGACTAACTGGTTTGTAGGGCGACGTGGTATTTCGATTTTTAGAGAGCAAACGTTACATTAGTTTTGCACATCACTATTTAATTCATTTATTCATATTTAACACTTCTACAATAATATGAAATTAGACGTTGTTTTACACCACATCTGTATCACCACCTCCTCCAACCAACGCTCCCGATCCCAAGACCATCAACCACCTCTTCCCAAGATCTACCTCCTTCCCGCATGACCAAAGATAACCGTCTCTTAGTTGTTAAACTCGCAGTCAAAAGCTATATTTACCTAAAAGATTACACGTAAAGAAATTACTGACATACATGATTTTACGTTCTGTTATAATAGGAAGGTTTACTGTACGGTCCAGGAATTGAAAAAGTTTGAAGTTATATTGTAATGTTGATGCATTGAGTTGTTCTGAAAGCGGTGCTGATATTCAAGACAATAAAACCGGGTTAAAAGCTGTGAGCTAACTGGGGAAGTTAACCTTGCATTACTGAGCAACTGTTTCACCAGCAGATTCCCAACCGGACTAACATTAATTATAATCTTTTAATAGTCATCTTACGACAACCGGTGATTATATATATAAAGAGAATTTAAATAAAAAGAAATAAATCACTTTATATTTGGACATTTATTTTAACATTGATCATTGTTCCGTTAAAATTTCAGCATATTAAACTTGACTCATAACTAAACTGGTGCCTTATTTAGGATTGTGAAAATGTGAGTTTGTAATCTTACGGAACACATCAAATATGGAGCCAAGATTGGGAGACTGCATACAACACTGCATTCATAAAATAACACACGAAGAACGTTGAAACATATGCAAGAGGAAACTAACCACAACCAACCGATTCAATTTTCACCCAAAGAAGTTACGTTCGTAGCGCAATCCTGTCCGTCATGAAATTACCACACACTGGTATACTAAATTCACACTAACTCTCTGTGAAATCTTCCCGAAAAGAATAGCTGAGGGCTACTTTGATGTTTACACCACATGCTTCACCTGGTCAACTTGGGTCACACAAAGAGTAACTCCACAATAATTTTGATGATTAAATTCATCGAAACGCCATTTACAAAAGAAAAAGAACTGGTTACTATCGTCTTACTATTAACCTGATGGGTCAAAATATTGTATAAGCACGTGGTACTGGTCTCACAAAGTACACCCCACGTGGGCTGAACATAAAGAAAAGTTGCTGTATTGAAAAATATTGTCAAGACGAGACGTTATAATCTCACGTACATTCGCATCCCAGATTGATGATTTTAGTTAGAATTATGGCTCATCAACACGTGGTTCCACTTTACTCACAAAGTAGTGACAAAGCAACTACTGAAAGAACTGAACTTCACACTCTAATTACACTGCGTTGCAATTTAAGATAACCTTAGATATTTTAGATCTAAACCTGAAATAAAGGTGATTAAATTTTCAGTTAGGCTGAACTTAAGAAATCCATTGCTCTACGGACTTAGCAGAGACTCACTTAGCCAGAGATCTTACCACTTCAGACACTCGCCGTGGACAGACTGCCGTGGGCCCCTACCAAGGGTGCTTCACAGGTACAAAAGGAAGTGACCAGAGAGGCAGCTTCCTATACCAACATGACAAGGGGCAGACAGGACCATATTAAGAATAGAAACCTTTTTGCTTTTAGAAAGCATAGCTACCTGTTCCGACGTTGGTCCTACTGTTCTCTAGCAGACAGGTTTGTCTGCTACCATCAAGCATGCAACTAGAAATACATTTGCTCATTCATCCTTTCACACACAAGAGAAGGGGGATGACAGTATCTTATCATATACAGTATATAAAAGAAAGCGCACGTAGTTTCCATATGAGGCTGTGTGACATGAATTACATATAAACTGTGTTTTAAAGTGTAGTAGTGTGACAGATCGTTCTTGTTTATGTGTAAATGTAACATGTTCCACTGCTCAGTCTCCTCCCAGAGTCAGAAACACCACAGTAAATTTAGAAGTGGAATGTATGCCGTAAATGACAACAGATTGAAGAAATTAACATGAAAGGAATCCAACAGAGACCTTTCAATAGACGCAAAAATCTAACTCTAAACGTTAATTATGTATTTCTCTATACCATTTTTTCACTGGTTTACATGATTAAAAAGTACTCGCTAAAATAGGATGAAGTTTTGAGTTTAAGAAAATAGACACTTTTAGTTTAGGCGTGAACGTCAAAAACAATATGAATGAAACACACTACACTGGTGTAATATTCTACAATATTAATTATTTGTTACACGAACCGGTTTACGGCTGTTACGCCATCATCAGGTACAAAGGTTAGTACATGGCGCAGTGAAATTTTGTTGGAGGAAGGATTTTAAACTACTGCATGTACAGAGTATCTCCATTTCCAGAGATGAAAATGTTAATGTTACAATAGGAATAAAACAAGCTAGATTATTTCAGTGGATAACACTGCTGGACACTCTTTGCCTAACGGAAAAGACAGCGCTACAGCTTCGGAAAAGAGTGGAATATATAAAATTACTTTTAACTGTGGCAAATTCTGTATAGATCAGTCTGGCAGGGCAATAATATCCGCTTGAAGGAACACCGCAGAAATTGGAAACTTAGAAAGGGAGACTACTTTTGCAGACCACCTGCTTAAAGCGTGCTATAGTTACAAGATGAAACATTAAGTATTACATAACGTAAACAAAAGAAGGAAGATGATGATCTGGAAATTGTGGAAATCAAAGACATGTCAATCAACCCAAGTCTAGTACTGAATGACCAGACACAGTTCCCTTACCGCTTCTAACTGCAAATACTACTCATAGTACCACAAAAAAAGGTTCAAATGGCTCTGAGTACTATGGGACTTAACTTCTAAGGTCATCAGTCCCCTACAACTTAGAACTACTTAAACCTAACTAACCTAAGGGCATCACACACATCCATGCCCGAGTCAGGATTCGAACCTGCGACCATAGCGGTCGCGCGGTCCCAGACTGTAGCGCCTAGAACCCTCGGCCACCCCGGCCGGCCATAGTACCACACCATGATGTAAATTACCCCTCTTATTCACATGCTCCATTTGTATTGTTTCATTTACTAAAATTTCTCTTGTTGTATTAAAAATTTTTACTTTGTATAATCACAGCTGCATCACTCACCTGCTTAATATCACTACTATATCCCATCTATCTGCGATGTATTTTGTTCAGCCACATCTTTGGAATATGTGACCAAAGCTTATTATTTAATTACGCTTTTGTTTCTACAACTATTGTCATTTGTCTACACCTCATTAGTTAATGTATCACATTTTATCTTAGTTAAATAATCTTACTTCGCATTTATACCGAAATAACCTCGTTTGTTTTATTCCTACTCTAACATTAACGTTTTGATCTCTGGAAATGGAGATACTCTGCACAGTTGTTAGTTTAAAATCTTTGATCCAACAAAATTTCACTGCACCACGTACTTACCTTAGTACTTGATGTCTTAACTGCCGAAAACCGCTTCGTGTAACTAATAATAAGTATTGTAGAATATTACACCGTGTTGTGTGCGTTTCATTCATAATGTATAAAATATTCTGCAAAGAACCGACGGAACAGTCAATCAATGCAATAAAAAACAATACATTTTTCATAATATTTGTTATTTATTTACATTTAAAGCTCTCAAAAAAGGTCGATTTTCATACGTACGTTTTCAAATGGCCCCATTTTGAAATGCACTTCAGGAAATTTGATCTTCGAGATTCACGCAAAAAAGAATTTAATTCTGATAATTGATTGGAGACCTAAACATCTATCGCGCGAACCGTTTAGTTGCGCTATCTGCACAGAGGTATTTTGGCCGCCACTTTCTACAGCATAGGCACATCAATTTATAGGTGAAAATTGCTTGTCAATGAAGATGTGTATGGAAAAATAATTTTTTGCAGAAAAAAAAGTTTTACATGAGCATAAAATCAGGCTTATTACGTCAGCTGAGCTGGGGCCTCCGCAGGTAGCGAACCCAGGAGGATTCAGGGGGTAGGCTATTTTGCAACGTAACTGAAATATCGCAATTTCAGATGGTTCTGTCTGTAACATAAGTACAACCAAAGTCAGACGAACAGTCTCTTAAGCTGTTACAGCGTTGCGGTGGTTATGATTCTGCATCTATACTCCACAAGCAACCGGTACTTCTGGTATCAATGTTTGGTCCCCATTTTCTTGTTCCATTCGCGTATGGCACGCGCGGAAAGAATGATTGTCGGTAAACCTCTGTATTTGCTCTAATTTCTCGCATTTCATCGTTGTGATCTTCTCACGGAGGACATAATATGTAATACAACTCGGATCGGAATGTTGTCTGGAATTTTAACAGCATATCTCTCAGTATGCACGACGCCTCTCCCGTAGCGTCTGCCAGCGGAGTTTGCTGCTCATCTCCGTAACGCTCTCACGCCGACTAAACGATCCCGTGACGAAACATGCCACTTCTACGTTGGATCTTGTATATCTCTTCTATTAATCCAACCTGGTAAGTGTGCCAGACTGGTAAGCAGCACTCAAGAATCGAACAAGTGCATTTCGTGACTTACTGAACTGCTATCAGCACAGAACGTGACGCAAAAGAAAACTGTTAGACATTCTACACTGTACTAGGCGATACAAGCTTATCAATCGAAGTTATTCATGCATTTCATTTGAGAAAAATAACAGGTACGAAGTGGCAACGTCAGCATAGCACGTCGTTAAAATGCGTGCAGTACATAATAATACAGGCTGTTCTACTGCAGGTACCGAGGTAATATTACGATCAAGGCAGAAAGCGCCACTCTTGCCCCACAGAGAAAGCATATCTACAAATTTCTCTACAAATAATTAGGAAATTTTGTAATTTGTAAGGTAGATTGATTAAAAATGAAGTGTTTTTGAAAAATAGTACTTTTATGAGATACATAAATGAAAATTATTGTGCACAACAAATTACACTACTGGCCATTAAAATTGCTACACCAAGAAGAAATGCAGATGATAAACGGGTATTCATTGGACAAATATATTATACTAGAATTGACATGTGATTACATTTTCACACAATTTGGGTGTATACATCCTGAGAAATCAGTACCCAGAACAACCACCTCTGGCCATAATAACGGCCTTGATACGACTGGGTATTGAGTCAAACAGAGATTGGGTGGCGTGTACAGGTACAGCTGCCCATGCAGCTTCAGCGCGATACCACAGTTTATCAAGAGTAGTGACTGGCTTTTTGTGACGAGCCAGTTGCTCGGCCACCATTGACCAGACCTTTTCAATTGGTGAGAGATCTGGAGAATGTGCTGCCCAGGGCAGCAGTCGAACATTTTCTCTATCCAGAAAAGCCCGTTCAGGACCTGCTACATGCGTTCGTGCATTATTCTGCTGAAATGTAGGGTTTCGCAGGGATCGAATGAAGGGTAGAGCCGCGGGTCGTAACACATCTGAAATGTAACGTCCACTGTTCAAAGTGACGTCAATGCGAACAACAGGTGACCGAAACGTGAAACCAATGGCACCCCATACCATCACGCCGGGTGATACGCCAGTATGGCGACGACGACTACACGCTTCCAATGTGCGTTCACCGCGATGTCGCCAAACATGGATGCGACCATCATGATGCTGTAAACAGAACCTGCATTCAACCGAAAAAATGACGTTTTGCCATTGGTGCACCTAGGTTCGTCGTTGAGTACACCATCGCAGGCGCTCCTATCTGTGATGCAGCGTCAAGGGTAACCGCAGCCATGGTCCCCGAGCTAATAGTCCATGCTGCTGCAAACGTCGTCGAACTGTTCGTGCAGACGGTTGTTATCTTGCAAACGTCCCCATCTGTTGACTCAGCGATCGAGACGTGGCTGCACGATCCGTTACAGCCATGCGGATAAGATGCCTGTCATCTCTACTGCTAGTGATACGAGGCCGTTGGGATCCAGCACGGTGTACCGTATTACCCTCCTGATCCCATCGATTCCATATTCTGCTAACAGCCATTGGATCTCGACCAACGCGAGCAGCAATGTCGCGATATGATAAACCGCAATCGCGATAGGCTACAATCCGACCTTTAACAAAGTCGAAAACGTGATGGTACGCATTTCTCCTTCTTACACGAGGCATTACAACAACGTTCCACCAGGCAACGCCGGTCAACTGCTGTTTGCGTATGAGAAATCGGTTGGAAACTTTCCTCATGCCAGCACGTTGTAGGTGTTGCCACCGGCGCCAACCTTGTGTGAATGCTCTGAAAAGCTAATCATTTGCATATCGCAGCATCTTCTTCCTGTCGGTTAAGTTTCGCGTCTGTAGCACGTCATCAACGTGGTGTAGCAATTTTAATGGCCAATAGTGTAGATGTATCATTGTATTAAATTACAGTTGTATAAACTTTCTAAAAAGAATTGAAATTAAAGCAAAATCTATGTCTTACGTTTACGGCAGCTACTTTGTTTTTGTACGATGTATAAGGGGGTGATCAACAAGTTTCCGTTTTAGGGCGTAGCGTACTCCGATGCGGGTCTATAAGCTCCGACATGTAGGCAAGGGAATTTGTGGCTTTCGTATCTTTCCGACGTGCGTGCAGTAAATAGGGAAATGTAAACTATGGCGACGTTACTACCCAGTGCATTCAAACAGGACCAACATGCTGTTATTTTTTTCTTGGCTGCCACAGGACAAACGCCCGTATACATTCATCAGAGAGTGAAGAATGTGTGTTGGGCAGCAGCAGCAGCAGTAGTAGTAGTAGTAGTAGTAGTTGTTGTTGTGGTCTTCAGTCCAGAAACTTGTCTGATGCAGCTCTCCATCTCCTGTGCAAGCTCCTCCATATCTGAGTAACTACTGCAACCTGCATGCTTCTGAATCTGCTTAGTGTATTCATCCCTTGGTCTCTCTCTACAACGGAGCAGTGTGTAAGTAAAAAATCAGCATTGTGAAATGGTGCGCCAAGTTCCGTGCTCCTTGACAATAATGCACGTCCCGATATCGGGAATGTCCTAACGCAGAAGTTACACCAACTCAAAAGTGGGAGAACTCGAGCACCTGGCCTAGTCCTGATCTCTCCCCACGCGACTATCACGCCTTCGGCCCCTTGGAAAAGACCTTCGAGAAACCGACGATTCCTGTCGGAAGGGGAGGGGGAGCAGGCAGTTACGGACTTATTTACGCAGCACGACACAGTGTTTTACCAAACGGGTATCTTCAACAACACATTTTGTTTGCTGCTCGTAAATTATTAATTTGCATAAATAATTGTAATGTGCTGTGAACACATCCCTTTCCAAAAATTATGTTTTTATCATAATTTTCCTTGCCATTTCCTAGCTTTGAGCGTAGCAGACTCGCTGAATATGTCACCGAAGTCAACTTTAGTAGCTGTGCTGTGTTGTCTACACGATGGCTGAATTTGACAGTCTGCTTCAGATATACTCGACCTCAAGTAGTTTTGTATCACCTTTAATTTGCTGCAACAGCGTCGATAATATGCTGGTCACTAAAGTAGTAAAGTATCCTTTAAAGCTACTACATATTATGATATTTCTATACGCTTCTTGCAACCCATACGTCGAAAAAAAATTTCAAAATATGCTAATGAGAAGCAATGCCAGTGCTCTCGATTAGCCCTTTCTACCGGAATTTCAAAGTCTCTATTTCTTTACCTCAGCAGTATCGACAATTCTGCTATATTTGGTAGAAAAACCTGCTGTACATATTTCTCAAAATAAGATACGGAGATCTCATTTACGGAGTTTCCGAGAGGAAATTAAAGTGAGGTGGAATGGTGTGTTATATATGAGATTTGTTTCCCCATTTCATTTATTATTTTATCAAATAGTCTGAGGCGCTTTAAGTAATTTTACTCCAGTACTCTATAGGCAGAAATTGACAAAAAACGGAAGCCTTCGGTCAAATAGCCCATTTGATTCAGCACCCAGCCGCCAACGTTCGAGATCCTATAGCATTGTTGCAAAGTAGCAGTTAGCTGTGTAGCTCGCAGCCGTATGAGCTAAGTACACTGTCGATATGTAACTCATGGCGCCTGTTCGGCAATAATTTCCTTATCAAGCTAATTAGACGGTCGCCTTCCCGGGCGTCACCTACCGCAGTGCAACATACGCGGATGACGCCGGTGTGTTTGTGGCGCACGCTAGAGACATCGACTCGGTTCGGCGAGTCCTCAACCTTTATGAACGAGCTTCTGGTGCCGTGTTAAATTCCAACAAAACGGTGCTAATCCCCCTGACCATCGAGCGCCCGTGGTACCGCGTTGTGGGAGAGCAACGTATCTTGGGCCTCGAAGTGACTGCCTGCCTGCAGCGCACGATAACACTCACGGGGAGGCGAATTCTCACTCGCATCACAGGGCATTGCGTTAGTCACGCTGATCGGCGACTCGACCTCCATCAACGGATCTACCTGATAAATACTTTCATCTTGTCTAGGGCATGGTACGTACCGCAACTTCTCACGTTACCGAAACTAATCGGAAGAGCCACTTCACAAGCGGTATATTGGCTCTTGTGGCGGCATGCCATATTCAAAGTTGATGCACAGACCTGTAAGCTGCCACAAGCCGACGGTGGTCTTGGGCTCATTGATCTTCCCCGCAAGTGTGCGGCTCTCCTAATTCACCGTACCGCCACTTTGCGAGAGATTGACCCGGGTGGGACGACAGCAGTGCTTATCGACCGTTACCGACCACGCTCAGCGCGTGCACCTGTGTGGTTGGCACATATTCCATTCCGGATGGCAACAATCAGGGACTATTACCTCCACCGAAGTTATGTATTGTCAGTAGCTACCGATAAGGCACGCACGTCTAAGAGCCTTTACCAGGCACTTCGCGGCCGTCCCACACCCCACAAATTGGAAGACAGAAGGCTGTCAGTCATCTGGTGCCAAGTCTGGGCCAACATCAACCATGCGGCCCTTCCCACGGAAGTTTCAGCGCAGTGGTACCGCGTGGTCAACAATCTAATACCTACAAACCACCGTCTAGCAGCCATCCGCCCCGCGCCCCTCGGCTGCTTGCGGCCGATGTGGCGACGTGGACACCAGAGAGCATCGTCTCTTATGCCCTCACGTCACGGAGGTGTGGGACCTCGCGCGTGTGCTGTTGGCGCTGATCGGTGGGACAACACCGGACAATGTGTCAATCGACTGGTTTATCACCCCCTGACATTCAGGCCAACCCCCGAACACGACGTAGCGCAATGGTGTAGCTCTTGGGCCACACCGTTTTCACGATTTATGATCTTCGCCAAAGTGATGCTGTCTCCTTCATGGACTACCTTTGGAGGCAGCATCGTCTGGCGGAAACCAACCGACAATACACCACTACCTTTGCAGGGTTTCTAAAAGTGGCAGTGATTCATGGCTATCAAAAGGTTTTCCGGGTTAGCTGAGGCGACTTGTAAGGAGATCGCCTGAGAGTGGCCCGAGATCTCTGTATCTCGGATTTTCGAACTACACTTGATTTGAGTTTGCCCTTCTGGGCGTTACTGGAGACTATTCTTTTCTGATAATGGTAATATGAAAATGGTTGAAAATGGTAATATGAAAATGGTTGAAAATGGTAATATGAAAATGGTTGAAAATGGTAATATGAAAATGGTTGAAAATGGTAATATGAAAATGGTTGAAAATGGTAATATGAAAATGGTTGAAAATGGTAATATGACAATGGTTGAAAATGGTAATATGACAATGGTAATATGAAAATGGTAATATGACAATGGTAATATGACAATGGTAATATGACAATGGTAATATGACAATGGTAATATGACAATGGTAATATGACAATGGTAATATGACAATGGTTGAAAATGGTAATATGAAAGTGGTAATATGAAAGTGGTAATATGAAAGTGGTAATATGAAAGTGGTAATATGAAAGTGGTAATATGAAAGTGGTAATATGAAAGTGGTAATATGAAAGTGGTAATATGAAAGTGGTAATATGAAAGTGGTAATATGAAAGTGGTAATATGAAAGTGGTAATATGAAAGTGGTAATATGAAAGTGGTAATATGAAAGTGGTAATATGAAAGTGGTAATATGAAAGTGGTAATATGAAAGTGGTAATATGAAAGTGGTAATATGAAAGTGGTAATATGAAAGTGGTAATATGAAAGTGGTAATATGAAAGTGGTAATATGAAAGTGGTAATATGAAAGTGGTAATATGAAAGTGGTAATATGAAAGTGGTAATATGAAAATTCTGTGAAACTTCTCAGAAAATTGGAAAACTCGTAATTTATCTTAGAGGCTTACAATTAGTTTATTCTAATAGGCGATGGGATTATCTCGCCAGTTTAGTTCCATTTGAATGAGCCGCCCTCCTGTGTTTTACTTCGTTTTCATTTCTATCTTTATTTATTCTTTTCCTCTTAGTTTCCAAATTCATCTCTTGCTTCACACCTGTAGAGGGAGGTGTGTTTTCCGAATAGTGTGTAGTCGGCCCCATGAGGCATAGCAGAGTATGCCTACCCTTTTTTTTCGTACATGGCAATAAGTCTTGCTACTGAAAGCACCAAGATTCGCGTGCTGCGTCGACACTAGTGGATGGCGGCATTTTTGGAGAGGAAAAGGTAGGGATGTAGGGGAGGTGGGAGGCCCACTAAAAAAAAGAAAAGACGCTGTGACAACGGCGTGCAGACCGAGGAAAGGCTCCTTCCTTCCTGTAGGCGGAAGATACGAACAAGTGGCGCTGGAGCGCTGGAGGGCTCTGCCACATATCGCTGTCAATTCTTGAACTATCTTTGTTGTCGTTCTGTTTGGTAAGCTTTCGCGCTCCATCTGCGCCTGCGTCCTTCGGTGGGTGCCTATCGAGTTACTGGCCTTCATACCGCCCCACTCCACTGTTCCACCAATAGACTGTTGGAGGTCAAGTAGATTAGTTTGTGGCTTATGGTGGCAGTCCTCTTTGAAAGTTTCAAAAAATTAATTTTTCGTTAAAATGTTCTCTGAGACTTACACTTTACTGCAGTGTTCGTCCCAAGTTCGCCAGAAACACCGTTATCGACTTAAAAGCCGATTTGTGAATAAGCGTGTTCGGAAGCATTCACAGCGGGGAAGAAATAGTCGACATGTAATTTCAACGGAGGCATCAGGCAAATCATGAGATCGATCAAACCTCTTACAATTTCTAAAACGGACGAAAAAAAACATATCGAGCGAGCAGAGCAGAGGGTGACAGGATCTGCCGAAGAGGCCGTATGGTCCACCACGGCCACGAAGATGATGGAGGAGGGCCTCGTTTTGGATCTAGAAGGCTTGCTCTACCGTCCAGGGATCGCTGATGAGAGGTGTGTTTTAACTTAACTACCAAAAATGAAAACCAAAACTTTAAGCGCGTTCTTCTCAAAACCGTGTTTTTCAAATTGGCGGGAAACATAACTTGAGAACCGTAAATATGATTTTGATCGGAATTCGAATATGGTACTGTAAATGGATTTCTCTATCCGCCTAGCTAGCTGTTTCGCGTTACCTCCAAAAGTAGATTTTCGGTGTACGTTTTTGACTCGATTTTGTGGTTTAAGAAAATGACATTTATCCCAGCACTTCACTTCACCTTTTTTTTTAGACATTTTTCAATTTTTCTAGACCACAGAAAATATACTGACAGTGACATGTACAGCGTCAGTAGAAGGTAGGTGGGAATTCGCACCGATGACCGATGTGGCAGCAACGGCATCTTCCACCTGCTGCAGCGGCTACTGGGAGAGTCTTGTCTGGGCACAGAAATGATCCTTTCTTCGATGCTTTGGCACCGCACCCTGAAGTATCCTGAGCTGAGGTGATCTTTGTCGCGAACGCACGGGGGAGGGAGAGGAGAAGAGAAGGAGACCTTAGGCAGCAGTGGCTACAATTTGCGACGCGAGAAAGGTTATCGCGAGCCATTAGTTTCCGCCGGCGCCATATACCCTGACAGCTGACGCCGACCAGTGGCTCGCGTTCCGCCATTATGAGCCCCACAGCTCTGCGTGTGGTCTTCTCAGCGAACCCGCCTCTTCATGTGACGTGAGTTCTCTTTTCAGTTCGGTAAATGTCCCAGTCTCCTGCTCATATTCGCGATGCCGTGGTCTTCACTTTGAGGAGTTGCCTGATGCCGGTCTCCGCGCTCATCTATCCTGTGCAAGCCTCTACATCACTTAGCCCTACATTACTCCACAAATTTCGGTAACCAACAGTCATTTGAATCTGCTTACTGGATTCTATCTTGCGCTCCCCCCACAATTTTCACCCTGAACATTCCTTTCTATTACCAAATTAACTATTCCTTTATATATGTTGATGTCTCCTGTCAATCTGTATCTTATATGTTATGTCACTTACTCGATCACCTATCGATTCCTTATTCTTTTGCAGCACCAGACATCGAGAGCTTATGTTGTCTGCATTGTTTATCGTCCACATTTCACTTCCGTATAGGGGCTACACACCAGGCCAAATCCTCTCGGAAAATTACGTCTTAATTTATTTCACTTTTTCCAGAAACGCACTGGTTGCTACTGACAATCCCCGTATATATCCTCTTTACTTCTGCCGTTAGGTACTGATAGCTGATAATGACAGAGGGTGGTGTAAACCTGCACAAAGAGGTACTTCGGTGCCACTTCGCATCACCACCCACCTCGGAAGCGAGCAGTGGTGAGCTCTCTGTTTTCTCGAGTGCTTGGAATCGGAGCAGGGCTTCAAGAGAAACACTTGAAGGCCACCGGCCATCACGGCGTTCCCACAGTTACGAATTTTAGGCGAAGCTGTATTAAAAATAAGAATGTCGTAAACCAACTCCTCACTCTGTAAAGCTACCGTTAGTTTTTACGATATCCACAAGCGTAACTAAAATCCTACGGAAGATCTTATGTGATAATCCAGATTCATATAACCACAAATTGTTTGACTCAAGTATTTGTTTCAGATGACTGGTACCTATATTGATTCGCTGTCAATGTAGTAACAGGATACGGTTTTCGCGTTACGCCAAGTGCTCAGTTTTAAGTTTTTGAACATTTAAAGCAAGGTTCCAATCTTTTTGTATCACTTTATAATTTCTCAAAGATGCCAGCAACATTTCCAGACAGACATTATAGATAACCGCATCATCCAAAAAACGCGAGTTTATTATTGTCACTCAGTTTATTAGTACACAAGCGGGGGAGCATAACATAATGTACTGCTTCCTCTCTACCAGGAAATCCTCGGTCTAGTTGCAAATTTCTTTTCATACCATGAATGATCATAGTTTCTGTAATACACATCAGTGCGATGTTGAGTAATTTTCGGAAACCGAGAAATACTACAACCACCTGACTGCTTTGGTCCATGTCACGTGAGAGCAGCGCAAGGTCGGTTTCGCATGACAGATGTTTTCGGAATCCATGCTGGCTGGCATGGAGAAGGCCATACTGTTCGAGGAACAACATAGCGTTTGAGCTCAATGTAGCCTACGTTCGAAGATTATACGACAGATCTATGTCAAATATATTCGACAATTTATTTGTGGAAATCCTCTGCTGCGCTTCTTGTAGAAGGGAGTGATCTGTGCTTCTCTCCAACTACTGGGCACTGTCTTTTATGGTTCTGTTCTTCAATCGGTAGAGACGGAAGCCTTACTGCATCACTTTGTTTAGAGTCCGTCTGTTCAAAACGCTTTTTCTCAGGAACGGGTAGACGCAGCAAGCTGAAATTTACATCACATACTGAAATCTAAGATTCCTTGTCGGTATAATGAACGTTAGCTTCTAAGTCCATACAATCAAAAGATAAAGCTATTTAGGTCACGTGTTTTGATACTCGCAGACAAAACAAACTTGTGACGAGGGCCTCCCGTCGGGTAGAGCGCTCGCCTGGTGCAAGTCTTTCGAGCTGACGCCACTTCGGCGACTTGCACGTCGATGGGGACGAAATGATGATGATGATGATGATGACAACACAACACCCAGTCCCTGAGCGGAGAAAATCTCCGACCCAGTCGGGAATCGAACCCAGGCCTTTAGGATTGACAGTCTGTCGCGCTGACCACTCAGCTACCGGGGGCGGATACTCAGTTGTTTATTAGGAACTATATGTCTCATTTAAATGATAGAAATTTGAAATATCAATACTTTCAGAAACTGACGTTATCCCGTACGCATGCTGTAGTCATACTAGCAGCACGCGCGTATGGGTAGGACCCACCACCCCACCCCTAAACCGCCCACCGTGCATTTGCACAAGTCATCATGCTGTTGGTAAATCATCATTATAGGATGAGTGTAGTAAAATTTTATCCATTTGTTGCACCCTTGACTCGCAAAGTCATTCATTAAAACCTACAGGATACTTTCCCTTGACGTTGAGTCATGGAATTTGAGAAGAAAGGTTTAATAGTACAAATACAGGAAAAAATCAAAAAATCGTAATTGGTAATTATATCCCAGAAAAAATGTCTTTAGTCATTTGTTATCCAATTTAGAACTTTAATTTAAAACATTCTCTAAAGTCTTCGAATCTCTGGCATCGATATCTTGTTTATCAGCAGGATGTGCCGATCCTAACTACAGACGACTTGAAAATATAAAAATTAGTTAATATTAACAATCTTAGTCGTAAATATATTTTACGAAGTAATAGAGTATTGAACGTACCCACTGTGCCGAGTGCATGTGACGTCACGCAGAGAGCGCCTGAAGAGCTTGGCAGGACAAAGAGGAGGTGGCCTACTGTTGTTAACGCCATTGGGGGTACCTGACAGCGCGCTGTTACGAATGAGTTTAGCATCAGTCGGGCTTTACCTGACGTGTAAGTGCAGTTCATCATAATGTACGTAAAAATATTTACTAGTTTTTATTTTTTTAAATTGAGATTTAACACCATAAAGTGTATTAGACGAACGTGGAAAGAACACAAACTTCCGGCCGCAGTGGCCGAGCGGTTCTAGGCGCTTCAGTCCGGAACCGCGCTGCTGCTACGGTCGCAGGTCCGAATCCTGCCTCGGGCATGGATGTGTGTGATGTCCTTAGGTTAGTTAGGTTTAAGTAGTTCTAAGTCTAGGGGACTGATGACCTCAGATGTTAAGTCCAATAGCGCTTAGAGCCATTTGAACCATTTTGAACACATTAAACACCACGAACTGCACTCACGTTTGGAGCAAAGTGTCAAGTCTCCGGCAGCAGAACACAAGGAGTATTTTGCTGGGGGTTTAGATTTTAATAAAGTACGGCTAGTATATGAGAATGCAGGGTAGCAACCAAAATATGTAACATTTGCAGAATGGAAGTCCGGGAAGCAGCTGGGATCTCTACCAATACGTGTAGTTCGACAGAGATGCTTCCGGGTACAGGGCTTCCTGCCACTAGACCAGTCGAGGCGCGCGAACAACACGAAGTAAAGTTTGGAAGGTAGGAGACGAGATACTGGCAGAAGTAAAGCTGTGAGTACCGGGCGTGAGTCGTGCTTCGGTAGCTCAGATGGTAGAGCACTTGCCCGCGAAAGGCAAAGGTCCCGAGTTCGAGTCTCGGTCGGGCACACAGTTTTAATCTGCCAGGAAGTTTCAACACGAAGTAGCCGCCTCGACGACACGACAATAACATTTTGATAACATTGTCCCCCTTTTTCACTACAAGGTATCAGTATCTACGCAATGACTAATTCAACAATGGAAGAGAAAGGAATATCATTCGAAACTGCAACTTTTTACGAAAAGCCGCGCGGTGAAGGGGCGCCTTGTCACGGTTCGAGCGGCTTCCCCAGTCGGAGGTTCGAGTCCTCCCTCGGACGTGTGCGTGTGTGTGTGTGTGTGTGTGTGTGTGTGTGTGTGTGTGTGTGTGTGTGTGTTTTGTCCTTAGCGTAAATTAGTTTAAGATGATTAAGTAATGTGTAAGCTTAGGGACCTATGACCTCAGCCGCCTGATCCCACAGACCTTACCACAAATTTCCAAATTTTTTACGAAAATGTGCGTGAAACAATTTCATACGTCACGCGACACTAGTTTTTGTTCCACGCTGGTGCGTCTCCCGTACACACACACACACACACACACACACTGTTTTTCCTCTTTCCACACCATCGTTACCTATCCCAGCACGCTCCTTCCGTCTCACATCTTTGCGTCTTACCAGCTATGTGCAGGGCCGCCGTGCCTCCCCGAATCCCGGAAGTGGCATGCTAACGCTAGCGACTATCCTGCTGGGTTTTCGTGCCATGCAAATGTCTTTTGTGAACAATTTTGTAATTTGTTTTGGTCTTCTTATGATTTTACTAGACAATAAACGACAGCACCAATGGCAAACAATGTAAGGTGGCAGAATAAATGGTCAGATTCGCACCTTACATGAGACCTTTACTAATTGCAATGAGAAGGTGAAGATGACACCTAACGTAAATCCACGGTTATGAGAACACTTGCGTACCAATACGTAATGCAAAAAGGGATGACAGTCAATCAACGGTAATTAACACACCATTACTATACAATGCATGTCTTTGAGCGGAAGGTAGAACAGGGAACGCGAGTTGAGTCACTTTTAGTTTTGAAAAGCCTGGTCCACAATGGCGTAGCGAAACCGTGCTGTGGGAGTTACGCCAACAACCACTTAAAGGGGTGGCAGGAAAGAGGACAGCGACCCCCGGCCAGGTGATTCGAGGTGGAGGGCCGCCTGTAGCGAGGGCATCGGTACAAGAGCAGAAAAGAAGCTTTACAAAACTGCATTTTGAAATTCCGATGGGATACGAACAACAGCAAGTGACGCATTTTCGTCCAGCGAGTGTGACACACGGAAAGGTCAATATACTTTAGGCGTCTAGAACGGGCACAAAACGTCCAATTGGCGGAAACTCACTACGAAGGAGAAAATTAAAGTTTCGACGCAGTTTGATAGAAGGGACGTTTCGATTGGTATAGAGTGTTTCTACAAAATGAGAGGAACGCTCCTATTGGTCGAAAAAAGTCGTGACATGAAAAAGGAACCCAAGTGGAGGGAGGCAGTTCTGCCACGAGGACAAGAGGGAAATTTTGGGTAGGGGACTCTTCTCTGAACTGGCGTCAAGAGCAGAACGGAGTGCTTAACACTCCGTACGACGCAGAGAAGAAATTGGTGTGGACACTGTGTTCACAGCGGCTGCACTCCAGCTAAAATTAGCTGTAGCAACGTTTAGTTCCAACTGTGGAGAAACGAACCAGCCAAATTAGTTAATTGTTCTTGCGAGAACCGTGAGGCCACTATAATATGCACACTGCTCCAACCATGCACGTGTATATCGCCACATAATAAGACTAGAGCTGAGTACAAGTTTTCTCGCATAACGAGAAACATAGGGAAAGTTTCTGCTGGAAAGTTCAGCAAGGCGAGATTAGTTTTGTAGGAATTTCCGTGGGAGAGAGCGGCCTTGCAGACAGTTTGTTCACCTGCTTGCGTCCACTGTAAACTCGAGCGGCCTAGGGTAATCTTGCGCTCAAATTTGTCACTTTACTAACCGTCCACCGTAGACTTGATTGTCGTCCTAAATAGCACCGAACTTTGAACCGGAATCTGACGATTTTCGTAGTACTGACCAACATCATAACGTATGTGTAAGAGCAATTTTGTAAAGAAACGTCCAATTAAACTTTCGTATTATTGTGCTTAGGATTAATGTTCTTTCAGATAGTTAATATTTAACATTGTTGTGTATAAACTTATTTCACTTTTTGATGTTGGCAAGATGCGTTATCCATTGCGCTGTTTTTATGGTGGCGAGTTGAAAACTGTGTGAAAAGCTGTAATGTGGTGAGAAATATTGCGACATTAAACTTGTCATTTCACCTCACACAATTGTTCTCAATTCAAAAATAAGCAAGCAAAAAACAAACCTCCGCAACCTTACAACAATTTAAGAGGGCAGCGCATACAGATTAAGAAGAGCCAAGAGCCTATAATACTTACCTGGGGGACCTCAGATACAACTTCGGTTTCAGTATACGAGTACCCATCAGTTACTGTGAGCTCCCTGGTAGGAAATCAAACCAGATTCATAGGGCCACAATTTGACTACAAGTCTCTTGTGACGAAAGGCGACAAAAGCCGCCAGGAAATCCTATCGTGCCAAAAAATATTTTGTGCAGTCACCATTTCATTTCGGGCAGATTCACAGTCAAAGGTGACGCTAAAACTCGGCTATAATACAACTTAACCCATTAAGTACCAGTGTCCTATTTTGAGGACAGAGCACATATTTATTTATAAATACACAATAAATTATTAATTTGCAACTATTACTGTTCTACATCATTTGTTGATGCATTTATAACAAATGTATGCTTACAGGAAATTAAAAGCAATAAATCCCACCATTAATTTATTATTGAATACTAAGGCACACTTTTTGTTATTACAGGTATTTACTTTATCGACAATTTAGTGACATTTGAAATATGTGGCAAAGATCTTTTTGTGATTATTTATAGTCAACAATGTGTCTTTTAACCTGCTTGCATTGTTAGCTCAATTGGAGCTATATTCATTGTTTTCCATTGCTATAAAATTTGGTGTACTCGAAATAGGACACTGGGACTTGGTGTTATCATTTCAGTTATTTGTATTGCTGCATGTTTGAATATGAAACTCTGCTACTGCTGATATATTTTCTTTTTAGAACGTGGTAATTTTACCAGATTTTGTTACTGAGTTAAGTAACGACCCCTCTTTTATACATATTACAGGATATGAAGTTGCTTTGAAATTTACAGCGTATTTTGTTAGTAGGCCTATATTCATGAATATGTTACCCATTAGTAAATAATACAGTTCCAGATGGACAGAGGTATTTACACATTCCCTTTTCTGTAGATTGTGCTAAAGTATTATTCTTTCATTTCACTTTATTTTATTACATTTTATTTCGTTTCATTTTATATAGATTACAATGGCCTTCCGACGAGATAGATAGCTCACTAACGAAGAAATAGAAGAAATAATAATAAGCAGTGACGCATTATATAATGCGGTGTCGGATGACCAGGACCATATTGCTGTCACTGTATGCCCCCCTGAAGTAGAGACTGTATGACCGACGAAGGAGGTCCACACGATGTTACTGGAACCGTGGGAGTCTCAGATGTGGGGCGGGGGCTATTGAATTACATTATGTTGCATCAGAGAATAACGAAAAAACTGTATGTAAAACTTCACTGCCAAGTACATCCTAAGTTTCCAGAAGTAAATCGAAGAACAGTCTTCTTACTGATGAGAAAAGCAATTGGAAAAAGACACCTCCAGTTTATACAAAGCTGTATCAAACTAGTGAGCATGACATCAGCACAAAGAGAGAGGAATTGAAGGAACAACTTTCTTCCTTGACTCCGAAGGAGATGTTTGAAGAACTGATGAACGAAAACATATACGAGTTTATAGCGAAAGAAACTGAGACATGCAGTACATATGAAGAATGCACTGGATTTACTGGATTCAGACGTGCTGTTACAGTTACATACCTGAAATTGGACACTGGAAGACCGAATATTGGACGTCCAACGGAATACCCATCAAGTCAGTTGAGAGTGATACGGGACATCAGGTTTGATGGAATTGGTCATATGATTGACAAAAGAAGCACGTAAAGAAGACGTGTAAGAGCTAAATGCAACAAGAAACCAAAAACATATTGTGTTAAATGCCGTGTAACACTGTGTGTGAAGTGTTTTGTACCATTTCACAAGAAATAAATAGTTAAGACTTGAATACAGTTTAGTATGCTATACGATACTGTTAGATCCCAGCGTCCTATTATGAGGACGGCCATTATATCAGCATGTATAAATACTCTTTGGCTATTTTTGTTCTTATTGTGGTTCATACACTATGAACTTATAATTAAGGAATAAAAATTCAGTTTAAAAAATTAATTTGGGACTTAATGGGTTAATAATAATAATAATAATAAAAAGTATTTTTGTTTTATATGTATTATTGTAGATTAGGAGATCGTGTGGAGGCGAGAAACTGCAGTTTCCGGTGGAGCCAGAGTTTCCCGCAGAACAGGGTCCCGTGAGGCAAAGTTGACATACAAGCAGTATCTGGTCGCCACACCACATCGCGACGGCAGAAATCAAGAATTAAACTATTGTTACATCATTCGTGTAATCGGGTTAATGGTTCGAACATGGTTTAATATGGTTGTATCTGCAGTTCAAGTTTTGCCAGTGCCTAGTACGGTTGGTTTTCCGTAGGTACAACTTGCTGTGACGTAGTAGGGTTGGAGTGGTACTACTGTGGCCAGTTGAAAGTGAGGACTGAATTACCACTGGAACTAGCAATTCTGTTATTGAATGTAAATAATTCCATAAAATTTTATCCAGATTCCGTAGCGTATCGTTAGAGGAACACTCCATTTAAAGTGCGAAACTTCGGCTTGGATTTAGTGGAGCTTTGGAGCTATGTTAGGGAGTGTAGGGTTTGTTTGAATTCTAAAGGGATTTTTAAACTCGAAGCTGTTTTAATGACCGAATCTTGAAAGGTCACCAGGAAAGAGAAAAATATGATCGGAGTATGAATATTAGCTCTAAACCTTGTAATTTAGGTAGAGACGCACAGTGCAAGCGCTTCCGTTCAGCCCATTAAGAGGTAACATGCATTGGGAAACTGCTGATTTCACGCTCACCGATAGAGAAATTGAGGTAAGAAGCGATGCAATCACCTGTCATCTATGAAGAAAGCAGCCTCAAACGCCAAGCGAGTGACGGTTCAGCAGAGTTGGGAGTTCCAGAGTTCCAGCGAACGACGGCAGCCTCGGATGAAAGAACGTACGGCAGATACTGTGTAAGTGTAGTGAGCAGTGAGACTCAGCTTCCTACACTACCCAAACCTCCAGATGTCAGGCACTCAGATTGGTGCCAAACATTTTGTGTCGATAGAGTATCAACCAAAGCACCTATTAATTCGTAATGTGTGCTGTCGTCCTAGAAGATACGTAAACGGTAATTAAAAGTAACGCCAGAACTACGGAGCATCGGTAAACCGTATCAGCGAAATTACGATGTAAAGATCTGTGGTAGATGAGTGGTAGAGCGTCAGATCGTTGTACTAAAGCTCCAAAACCCACTGATGACTTTTTATTTTGACAGATTACGCGTGAAATTGTATGGAACAGTATTTTTCTGTCATGTAAAATGACGTTTAAGAGTTTGTATCAATGTTCTTTTATCGGTGTGCTTTCGCTTCGTTAGCTGAAAGAAGGAAACCCATGGACTACATTTATATAGATAGGTGTGGTGTTATCTACACAAATGTACGTCATAGGTTTGCTACTTTCGACTAACGAAGCGAAAGCAGACTGCCAAAAGAACATTGCTACAAACTCCGAAACGTCTTTGTACATGGCAGAAAAATGTTCTCCCATATATCAATCTCACGCGTAATATGTTAAAAAAATCACGATCAGCGGGCTTCGAACTTTCTTTTTTGTTTTTTTCTTTTTTTTCCCTTTTTGTTCGTTGTTGATCGTTGTTTTTGGTCTTTGCGGACGTCACGTGACATCCGTTAAAGTTCGTTTGTTGATCTTTCGACTCAGTTTTTTATTACAGAGGCCAACCAGCTCTCTGACCGAACACGCTGAGCTACCGTGCCGGCAGCTAGGGACCTTCAGCATGTCAATCTGACGCTCTACCAACTCACCTACCAGAGAACTTTACGTTTAAAGCTCAAAGATATGATTTGCGTATACTCCGTAGTGCTGGCGTCACTTATAATTACTGTTTACGCATCTTCTACTGGGCGACAGCGCACAGCACAAACAAAATCGGTGTTTTGGTTGATACTCTATCGATATATAACGTCTGGTACCGGTCTGAGTGTGTGACATCTGGAGGTTTGGGTGTAAGAAGGACTTCAAAAGCTTGCCTTTACATACCTCTGGGCTAGGGTTACTGGTTGCCATCGTACTTTCGTCTACATGTACCTATTCTGTATGGCACACTGCGACGAGTACCTGAACCTAAGGGTTTGATTAAAGCATCAGAATCTGGCTTTTCATGGTTCGTGGTTTGTAGTACAATACATTACTGTGTAGGCCTATACCCGAATCTAAAAGTTAGAGGCTGGGGTGGCAATTTGTTCCGGTAACTGGAGAATCTATTAAGCGTCATCTACGTTTTTGTAAAGCAGTGTCTGTGCTCTGCTGCACGTTCGTTGCGAACACGTGACGAAACGATAAAAAAATAGACCAGTAAGCTAAACCAAAGTCTCTTTTCCTGTCACCATCATATCTACCTCCTTAAGCCTGACCTCCAAGTCATTATGTACTGTCTCCAACCACAGAGACCTGTAAAATCTAAGCTTGACCCAGTCGCCCTTTCACTCCTTTATCGAGCCGCTCCTGTACTAAGAAACGGATTGCCTCAAAATCCGGCGACACGTCTCATCTGAGGATGAGCTTCTAAAGCAGGTTTGTCGCGACCTATGTTGGGTTACGGCACTGTATTATCGCGAATATTACGCGTTTGATTGAGGTTTGAATGGTTGGCATTTTGAGACTACGTAGATTCCGACTTTGTTCCAGTTTTTGAAGATAGTGGCCAGAGAGAGAGAGAGAGAGAGAGAGAGAGAGAGAGAGAGAGAGAGAGAGAGAGAGAGTTGGCGCTAGTTAAATAGTACTGGAACTTTTGCAGTTGGCGATGTAGCCATGGTAGCACGCTGTTTAATAAGGTCTAACTCTATACACACACACATACGGTCCACGGAACCAATTACGTGAATCACGGACAGCGATAGTACCCACTTCGGGAGATCTGCGGCAATTGGCCATTTAATGCTAACATCCGTAACATCCGGGGAAAGAATAGTAGACGCCAACGCCTGAAGAGGCACAGCTTTGATTAATCATGTTAATTTAGGGTCAAAGGGGTGGTAGCAATTAGAGTCTTATTCTGTTCAGGAAGCCAGTTTAGTAGTAGTATATGGGGAAACAGGCATTCGCGCGCAGCAACGTACTATACGTATTTGTTTATGGTATATAAACCACGTTCGTTATGTAAATTTAAAAAAAGGAGTCCCGACTAATTTGTCTCTCAAAGATAGAAACTACCAGCTCCAAATCTAATTCGAAATAAAATGCCAATTCTATATAAGAAAAGGAAAAGAAAGAGAAAAGTAAGGTCTCTCAACAAAAAGAAAGATAGGTTTCGAAATTAAACAATCAGAGATATTCTTTGAGACTAACATTATTGAAGAGAATCAAAGACAAGAATAGCACTGATAGTGAAAGGAGGGATAAAGAGAAAAGACAATATTTATCTTGTTTTCACTAATATAATATTACAAGAAAAAGTAGTGCTTTCTTCCGATTACAGAGTTACGAGAAGACTTAACGCTATGTCGCTGGCTGACTTGTAGTTATGCCTTTGATCCTGAGTTTTAATTTACTTGGAGCAAAGGACGGCGTATAGACCATGAATTTCGGACGGAGATAAAAAGGAAATAGTAAATGTGCACAGTTTTGCTTGTGTTTGAAAATAATGTTAATTTTGACCGTTCATCCGCACAAATTTGTGATTGATGTTAACATGTTGTTGCTACGTTGTTGGAAGTTGTTAGAGGCGTAGCAATAGACAAATAAGCGCAGTGCGAATCGTTACGCAGTACACTCCCTAGCTGTTTATAAAGGAGAAACATTTTACACGACATACAAAATAACGTAGTACTGAGGTTTGGAAGTGGAAGCTTATCGTGGAATTAATTTAACACGAAGCTTTCTAATTAGATGTTAAACTAAGCATTTTCCAAAAGTTTAATTGCGTTTATTGGTGTATGAAGTTGCACAAGTAACAGGTGTCCAATACCAGTAGTTAGCAGCAGTGTGCGCCCACTTCAGTTGTAGTAAAAATGGTGTTTAGAACACGCAGTGCAGACCAGTAGTAACTCTTCAGCGTGACTTTCATACTACGTATGGTGTGGATCCTCCTCCAGCATTGAGCATTAGACGATGGCACGAACAACACCGAGAAACAGACGTCGAACGCATCCGCCATAGTTTCAGGATTCGTCCGCAGAAATCCGTTCGCCGTGCAGCTCGACAGCTCAACATACCGCCGATATTTACCTCTTGGGTCCACGTTTACATATGAAACCAAACAAAATTCAGCTACTGCAAGCTCTTCGTGAAGGCTGACAAACAACAACGTGTTGAGTTCTGTAATTTCGTTCTTGACAAGATGGAGGATGACAGTTTTCTTCCACGCTTAGTGTTTAGTGACGAGGCAATAGTCCATTAAAATGGAAAGGTGAAGCACGATAATATGAGAATGTGGGGGTACGGAACAAGCACATGAAATTGTACAACATGAGAGGGACTCTCCAAAATTTAATGTGTTTTGGGCAGTTTCACGGGAAAAGGTGTACAGTCCATTTTTCTATGCCGAGAACACTGTTGCAGGAGGGACATATCTGGATATGCTTGAGAACTTTCTTTTTCCACAGTAGGAGACTGATTCGAAGGATTTCATTTACCAATAGAATGGGGCACCGCCGCACTGGCATCTGGAAGTACAGAAATTTTTAAAAATCAAAGGATTACTGGACGGTGGATTGGTCGCACTGGACCAAATGATTCAGCTTTATATTACTGTCCTCCAAGGTCACCGACCCTGACTGTACGTGATTATTTCTTGCGGGGGTTTATAAAAGACTGTTTATGTCCCTCTGTTACCAGTAACAGTGAATGAACTGAGACATCGCATAACAGCAGCTGTGGAAGCTGTAACTCGCTGTGCTCGCTGCAGTGTGGGAACACTTTGAATACCGCACTGACATGTGCCGTGCGTCTCTAGGCGGGGCATATTGAACACCTATGAAGAGGTATAAAATAAACTTTTCTGAGTTACCCTGTAACAACAACGAGTCTGTAATATTGCACATGTAAGAAATTCTTTTCGTCTGATTTTACGATAAACTTGTGTAATTGATGTTCTGATTTCATTTCTTTTAGTTTCATGCCATTGTGTTAAGAAAACTGTAAATCAGTTTCAATGTGAATATTAATGTTTATGTCAAATGTGAAGTAATATTGTAATGGAATTGAAATGTAACAAATGTTGAAACTGTTGTAAGATATTTAAAATTGTAACTGTGCGTCTGGTCCATACGTAGGCAATGTGTTAGGATATGTAGAATGCAAAACCTCGGGTGAATACCCGGTCTGTCAGGGAGCGGTAAAAGGTGGATGGCAGGCGAGCGCGGGAAAATGCGCACGGGCACTGCACGGCACAACGGGCTCAGTAGTAGTAGTTGTTGTTGGAGTTTGGCACTGGTTTGAGCAACACCTTCTGGAGCGAGGAGGCTCTCCTGGAAGACACTGCTTCACTGAGCCTCGGGTATGCCGTTCCAACGCCCACACAGCATGGCAAAAGTCCATAAGCACTAAATGGAAAAGTATTGCGACGCTAAGAAGTATTAAAGTGCCGATACGTCAAGAGCCATAGCTGTGGTGGTATGTGTGCTCTGTGCCTCGCCATCTCGCCGCCCGCCAACCGCCGCATCGATACTAGCAGGTTGAAACTTTAAGTGCTGTATTCGTATGGATCAGAGAGTGAACTGTGCAAAAATAACCTAAATTTTACCAGAACTTTCCCATCATTTAATTATCCTCACAACTAACCTAGACAGGGTCCTTTCCAAATGTTGTGTAACCCGAGTGTCCCGAAATGAAAATTAAAATTTGTGTTAATATTAATTATTTGCAGAACTAGCTATATTAGAATGGTGTTTAAATAAATGTTTTGTTAATGAACCAGTAAATGAATAACGAACGTCTAATGAAGTTGAAAGATAACTTTAGTATTGACATAGTAATGAAATTTATTATTTCGAGACAGATTTAAAGGCATTTAAATGAGCAGTAAATAAGATGAAAAGAGTAGTAACTTATATACTGGAAATCTTGAACGCATAATAAATTCAGTAATCATTTTTTAAATACATCGATCATAACAGTTTCGGGGTCCCCCTCATTCATTTGAATTCTGAAGTGTTCTAAACTGGTTTGACCAGCAAAAGTTAAAGTCAATATAAAAGTCAAAATTTAGCAGTGTTTTATCTTTATCAAAATTGACATTTTGTGTATGGCACGAAAGTGCAATTTCTAGGGTAACCTATAGCCGATTTTAATCAGATTAATAGACAGTATAAAGTTTTGTAGTATACATTATAGTGTAGTGTTATGCATTCATGGTTTTCCATATCAGTACAGAACGTGGAACTATCAGTTCAATAGATTTTTACAACTTCTTGTTTTGTATGAATATATACCAACTTGTACAGGGAAGAAACTCAGTTAATGCCTAATTAGGCTGGCGACCATATTATCATCAAATTGGTAGCATCTTCTGGGTTGCTTTTGATCCATCCTGACGTGTAATTGCATTTCGGACTTACCTGACGGATCGTTGTTATTACAGAGTGGATGTAAGTCTGATTTGCCGCCATTCAGGTACACGCGGTCGATATCTATACGAAAATCCTTTCTCATGAGGTGAATCCCGCTCACTTACCATAGCACAGGCTTTAACGAGTGCTGTGTCAGGGATTACAACACGTTCATCAAAAAACAAGTCATTGTACATGTTCAGATACACAGGGCTATTACAAATGATTGAAGCGACTTCATAAATTCACTGTAGCTCCATTCATTGACATATGGTCACGACACACTACAGATACGTAGAAAAATTGAAAAGTTTTGTTCGGCTGAAGCCGCACTTCAGGTTTCTGCCGCCAGAGCGCTCGAGAGCGCAGTGAGACAAAATGGCGACAGGAGCCGAGAAAGCGTATGTCGTGCTCGAAATGCACTCACATCAGTCAGTCATAACAGTGCAACGACACTTCAGGACGAAGTTCAACAAAGATCCACCAACTGCTAATTCCATTCGGCGATGGTATGCGCAGTTTAAAGCTTCTGGATGCCTCTGTAAGGGGAAATCAACGGGTCGGCCTGCAGTGAGCGAAGAAACGGTTGATCGCGTGCGGGCAAGTTTCACGCGTAGCCCGCGGAAGTCGACGAATAAAGCAAGCAGGGAGCTAAACGTACCACAGCCGACGGTTTGGAAAATCTTACGGAAAAGGCTAATGCAGAATCCTTACCGTTTACAATTGCTACGAGCCCTGACACCCGATGACAAAGTCAAACGCTTTGAATTTTCGGCGCGGTTGCAACAGCTCATGGAAGAGGATGCGTTCAGTGCGAAACTTGTTTTCAGTGATGAAGCAACATTTTTTCTTAATGGTGAGGTGAACAGACACAATGTGCTAATCTGGGCAGTTCACCAAAAGTTAACTTGTTTTGTGCAATCTCACGGTTTAAAGTTTACGGCCCCTTTTTCTTCTGCGAAAAAAACGTTACAGGACACGTGTATCTGGACATGCTGGAAAATTGGCTCATGCCACAACTGGAGACCGACAGCGCCGACTTCAGCTTTCAACGGGATGGTGCTCCACCGCACTTCCATCATGATGTTCGGCATTTCTTAAACAGGAGATTGGAAAACCGATGGATCGGTCGTGGTGGAGATCATGATCAGCAATTCATGTCATGGCCTCCACGCTCTCCCGACTTAACCCCATGCGATTTCTTTCTGTGGGGTTATGTGAAAGATTCAGTGTTTAAACCTCCTCTAGCAAGAAACGTGCCACAACTGCGAGCTCGCATCAACGGTGCTTTCGAACTCATTGATGGGGACATGCTGCGCCGAGTGTGGGAGGAACTTGATTATCGGCTTGATGTCTGCCGGTTCACTAAAGGGGCACATATCGAACATTTGTGAATGCCTAAAAAAACTTTTTGAGTTTTTGTATGTGTGTGCAAAGCATTGTGAAAATATATCAAATAATAAAGTTATTGTAGAGCTGTGAAATCGCTTCAGTCATTTGTAATAAGCCTGTACAAACGTCCCAAATCGGATGATTCGTTTTGTTACACCCTGCGTATCGATATCTTTTACACATCCCTGGTTAGATCCCAGGAGAGGGGCCTTAACTTTGGAGACGTAGCTGAAGAGGAGCGTGATGCGGCCTGTCAGCCCTATCAGTTTGGCAGTTGGTAGTGCGGTAGGACTTTGGGCCGGCTCGGCGTGGGCGTCCATCGTCGCCACGGTGGGCCTCGCTATTTATACGGCGGCCGGGCGCGCCAGGTGGGAGACGACGCGGCGCGGCGGCGGGCAGTCGCCGTCCGCGTCTGCAGGCTCTCGTCGGGCCCAGCGTCCGCGCTTCACCTCGCCTCTCCCCGCCCCAGCTCGCCGCCATGGCAGACCGCTCCAGTGAAGACTCCGCCGGCTCCGACCTGGACGTGGACGTGGCCGCTTCGCAGGTTAGTCCCCGGCACCTGCCACCGGCCGCCTAACGCTCCCCGTAACAAGTGTCGCTCAACAAAGCGGACAGTTACTTCTGTTCCATAACTCCGGTGGCGGAGGAAGGTGGTGTCACGTAATTGTTAACATCGTGAAGATGGCATTGCTTGCCAACCACAAAGCGGTATCAACTCTTAACAGGGTGACTTGCCTGTTCCACTTCAAATAACTTTGGTCTCGTTACAGACATTTATTTCTTTTCACCTAGACCAGGGGTCCCCAAACGTTTTAGTCGCCGGCCACACTGATTCCTCCACGAAGTCGTAAGGGCCAAGATCTACCTAGTGGGATTAAAGAACCCTAGCACTCCATGATCACCGTAATGTAAGGCTAAAGGAAAGATGAAATCGCAAAAATCTAAGGTTGTGGGAATAGCTAGCACTGCAACGAACTACGATTTTTATTTCATTACATAATTTCGATTGGTGGACGTACCTGACCGAATTTCTGGCATATTTTATTCTGGCGAATTTCACTGACAAAAAAGTATGTCACTGCACATTCTTCGCGAAAGCGTCCTGCAAAGTTAACGAAATCTCAAAATCATTGTTAGCAACACTATTACTACAAGACGTAACACAGGTAGAGTATGCCAGCGCATTGCTATTTCAAGCAGCGCAACAATAAGTTTAGTTATGTAGTCTTGTAGCGAGAGCCAGAGCACATATTTGATAGTTCTGTTGCGTGATTGTGTCTATGTTGCGAGTGTCCCAAGAGTTTTTTAGTGTTTTATGCTCTGTACTAGTAGGTGTGGGACAATTCAAAGTTTGAATTCGAAGAGACAAGCAAAATCTGAAAATCGAAATACGTAAAGAAATTGAAACCTTGCTGAAGAAGCATCTTCCATAATGATTGATTACTAATGCTAGTCGCCGAAGTGGCGTCCATTTGAAAGACTTGCACCAGACTCGTGAGTAGAATAAAATGCAAAGAATTTTTTTACTTAAAATGTTTCCGCCAAACTAGTCTGTTAACCTTTTTTTTCACTATCGCAAGGAGAATGGTCTGTCTGTTTATTGTGGATAGCCACAAGTTTAACCATGACCTTCCGCTTTGTAAAGATAGAGCTCCGACAATGTCGCGGTTTATTGGTCACGATAGGCCTCGAAACTCAATTTCTGGCAGTTTAGGCACCACCGCAAATATTTGGCGGGCCGGATACCAGGGATGTCCGGCCAGCTAACGCGGGCCGGTTTGCCGGGCCGTAGTTTGGACACCCCTGACCTAGACGAATAGCGAGGAGGGGCACCCCTAAGAAAATTCAACTCGTTTTCCTAACTTCATTAAACCCCTCAAGACACTGTGTATCGACGTTGTTTGCTTTTAAATAGACGCTTTTCCTTGTTTTGTGCTATACTAGGTAACCTGCGTGAGAAACAGCAAACTCAGCGATGTAATTCTCGGAAAGGTGTGACTAGGAATTGCGGGGTAATACTGCATTAGATGTGGACGGTTTCTGTGCTGCTGTTGTGGCGCGCTGCCCACAAGTTGACGCCACTCTCCATGGAAACCAGCGACGCCGACATAAGCGATACGTCGTGTTTACGCCACTCTCGACGGACAATGTTTTTCCATCGTAATCTGTCATCAGATAAACAAATGAGATCTTTCTCTCATATTGATCTACTATTCTCTGTAAGCTGCGAGACCTCGGCTGTTCAGTATAAAATGTCAAACGAAACGAGTTTCATTTTATTTGGCACCTAATTTCAGCGTTTCATTACGCCTTCTCCAGCCCCCTGACCGATGTGTAGGAAGAATTCCACCTCTTATACCGTCGACATAGCGACCAGCATTCAGTCACTTCGTGTCCTCCCGTGTGTCCGCTTATATCGCATTCTTTGGCGGGGGGGGGGGGGGGGGGGGGGTCCACTTGCGAAATATTTGAGTCGCATGTGGCATAAAACAGACCGTGCCTTGCTGCGGCCCTCCTTTGAAGACTGGCCTTAACCCAAATACAAGTGAGTACAAGGCAGTTCGGCGCTCTTCTATATAGGCTGTGTTCCGTAACTTCCAGAACGAACAACATTAATAAAGTTGCGTAAACGCGTTGTTCTTTCTTTCCCTGCTCATTATTCATCTAGGTACAAAGCAATGTTTGTTTGATGGGGAGAAGTTAGCTCACCATTCTGTAAAATGCCTTTACGTTAGCTATGGTGGCAGTGCAGGGTTCCATTGTATAGATTAATCGTCGTTTTTTGTTTAAGTCACTTTTCATAGCTGGAATCAGGACGGCGACATAGAACTCCCATCGACATGCGCCTTCTTGTTGCCCAACACTAACGCTTCACCATTTTGTAACAGTATCCCATCTCTCTTGCATCACGTATGTCTGAAGCACTATGATGATGTTGACAGACTATGTAGTTGCGCAAAGAGAGGTGACACCGCTAGAAACTTGTTACGAAATGCGGAGACTCGCAGATGTTCAGTGCCTGGTGCCAGGATTGTCACTTGACTGTAAACATTACAAAAAATGTAATGTAACGAATGTAGACTAATGGATCCGATATCGTTCGACTAATCAATTGGTGATTAATCAGAGGAGTGTCACAGCCTTCATGTTTCAACGAGTTTCTCTCGGAAGCGATGTAATGTCGAAGGGCGGTATAAATCAAGCAGTGGAGAAGGTACACGATGCACGCCTTTATTCGAAAAATCTTCAAGTGTTGTATCATTTCCTGTTCACTACTGACGGCGCGTCCCATTCGGTCCTGTCGACGTCAGGGCCAGTTTCGGTAGCAGATGGAAGGGCGGTTATAGTTCAGCTTCTGGATGATGCGCTTATCTTCCGTAATCTTCCTAAATGGGCTAAGGTCGGGGCTGGCTAGGCTGGCTTTAGAGGTTGTGTCTTCCCGCTATGGTGAATCTTTCCAATACCTCTGAAAGGTCTCGCTAGGACTCGCACCTTACAGAACTAAGGAGGTACTGCAAATACGTGATCCACCTCTGAATATGTGCCATGCGCCACACTGAAATGTGAAGCAGCCCCAGTATTTAAGAGGCAGAGGTCGAGTTGTGACAGGAAAGTTTCGACATCTCTGCCTCGGCCAGTAAGCACGGTGCCAACCCACAAGGGATTATGAGCGTCAAAATCTCCCAAAAGTAGGATAGGTTTAGGGAGCTGATGAATCAGTGCAGCCAATGCATTCAGGGTACTGCACCATCTGGAGGAAGATATACGTTGCAGACAGTTATTTCCTGCGTTATCCTTATCCTGACAGCCACAGCTTCAAGAGGGGTTTGAAGGGGCACATGGTCACTACAGACTGAGTTTAGGACAAACGCAAACGCCATCTGACACTCGATTATAGTCGCTACGATTCCTGTAATATCCCTTATAGCTGTAAAGGGCAGAGGTGCGCATTACTGGGAAGCAGGTTTCCTGGAGAGCAATGCAGAAAGCAGGTGTAAAGCTTAGCAGTTGCCATAGCGTAGCCAGGTGGTGGAAAAAAGCGCCGCAATTCCACTGGAGGATGACGTTATCGTGAGGCTGGGAAGGCATGGAGTGCGCAAGGAAGCAAGTTATGCCTCAGGGTCACCTGCTGCCACCGACTGAGTAGCCATTTCTATTGTGGATGAAGCATCAGTGAGATCCAGGTCCGTAGGGGATGATAAGATCTCCAGTGCATCCACAGATGTAGAGCTGATAGGGAATGGTGGTGTTGGGGCCACCAGAGGGTCCTGTTTCTTAGCAGACTACTGCTTAGTTTGCTTGCTCTCTCGCTTCTCTTTCGGGGCTTGCTGTGAAGATTTCTCCGAAGCAACGTCAGGCATGGAGGAAGACCATGAAGCTCTTTGTCCAGCAGCTTTTGGCTCCTTAAGCCACTGGCGAGTGTCCAGTGTGGAATCAGTGGAGACCTTGGGAGAGAGGGCCCCAAAGGACCCCTTCCACAGGAGAGGAGCCAGAGGAGGTTGTTACTTCCCTGGCAGGGGGGAGAGGACCGAAGCCCCCTGCATTTGGGGGGGGGGGGGCATTGCTCCTGAAGTAGGTCCTTTGGGAGCAATAGAGGAAGATATACCCCTTACCACCAAGGGGGCGGATGTATTCTGGTGGCGCAGAGGTCCCACTGTTCATGGCACAGAGTGAGGAACCACTGCCACTTGGGATGGCGATATAGCTGCAGCGTATGTCGACGTCAACTGAATGGGGTATAATCTTTCGAATTTAAGTTTCACCTCTGTGTAAGTCAACCGGTCTGGGGTCTTGGACTCCATGATTTTCCGCTCCTTTTGGGGTACTGGGCAGTCTGGCAAGCAGGGGGAGTGGTGCTCTCCACATCTGATGCAAGTGGGAGGAGGCGCACATGGAGTGGACGTCCGCAGTCTCGACATGTGACGCTGGAAGTGCAGCAGGAAGACATATGCCCAAACTTCCAGCACTTAAAGCACCACAAAGGGGGAGGGACGTATGGTTTAACGTCACAGCAGTAAACCATCACCTTGACCTTTTCAGGCAATGAATCACCCTCAAAGGCCAAGATGAACGCACTGGTAACAACCTTGTTGTCTTTGGGTCTCCTGTAAACGCACCAGATGAAACGAACATCCGCCGTTCTAAATTGGCGCGGAGCTCTTCGTCAAACTGCAAGAGGATCTCAAGATGGGAACTAATCCCCTGGACCATGCTGAAGCTTTTATGGGAGGAACGGAAACAGGAATATCACCCAGCTTGTCACAGGCGAGTAACGCTCGGGATTGGGCTGGGGATGATGTCAAGATTGCGCCGTTTCGCATCTTGGACAGTGCTGTCAGTTCTCCAATCTAATCCTCAAGGTGTTCAACGAAACATTGAGGCCTCATAGGTAGAAAAGAGTCCCCATCGGTTCTGATATAGACTAAAAACCGAGGCGAATATAGCTCTCTCCGTTCTGTAGCTTTACATTCCTCCCATGGTGTAGCGAGGGAGGCAAACGATTTAGGGTCATACCTGCCGACATTGTAGTCTATCTTGCCCTTCTTAGAGACTGCTGGTACATACTGCCATACAGTCACCAGCAAGAGATGACTTAGTCCGCTTCATTGCAGGTCATCCACCCTGATGCCACCCACTCTGATCAGGCGCTCTCCCCACTGGTGCCATCCAGCCTCAGTAAAGGCCAACTGGCATGATGGCTGTTGCTGGGAGTCCTGATGCCCCAGGAAGACAGGCATCTACTCCTTGGCATACGTGGGAAGTTTATAGCTCAGGCGTTAACAGTGTGATCCCTGTGTCGTCAGGGGGCTCCCACCAAATGGGTCAAATGGGTGCGTGACGGCCCCACCACAACGGATATTGGGTGCAGTGAAATCCAATAGTCATGGGGGTGAAAGAGGACAGGAGACAATGGAAGAAGATGACGTAGCCTGGAAAGTGTCCTCGCCCAAATAGTTGAATTGCAGGTGGAGATGCAAAGCAATGAAAAGATATTCAGGAGATCGAATCTAAGGACACTCGTGCACCACATAAGGCGTCCATGCCCATATGGCCCGCACTTCTGTAGAATTTTGCAAGTGGCAGGTCAAACCATAGAATGGGACCTGATCTCATAGGGACGAAAAGTGAGAGACTCCTTTTAGTCTCCTCTTACAACAGGCAGGAATACGGGCCTATTCTAACCCCCGGACCCACAGGGGGCATAGGCAGTGGTTATTTTAATTTAAACGGACCGTCCATCTCACTGAGAAGCAGAGCCGTTTGCTGACCCCAGACACCCGTCCATACCACATTCGTATTGACTGAAGACAACACAGCAGTAGGCTGGCCCGACTGGCCCATGAGAGTCCAGAGCGGTGGAGGTTTACAACAATATGAAATGCTCTCCCATAGGCAGATGCCTAATTCTGTTTAGTCATCCAGTCCAGAGGTTGGACCTGGGGATCTTCCTTGGGGTAGCTAGCTGGAGTGTTTTAATAATTAATTACTTGGGGATAGTGATACGGTTAACCCTGTCTCGCAGGTCGAAGCAAGCTTTATATTGACTTATTTAGTAGTATAATAGTGCAGATGATTTATCCCGGTACGCTTCCGATTAAATCGCATAATTTCTCTCGCAAACTACACATCATTCAGAGTGCGTGCATTCTTGAGCTGTCTGCAAGGGGGACTTTGCGCGAGGATGAACGAAGGGAAATATTTCAGTGGAAGTGAGGTACGAAAGTGGTCTCTTACAAGGGCATAGATCGACCAGTTCTTAACTATTGTTCGTCTTTCTCGTAAGCTGAACACATCTTCATAACGGAGAGGATAGAAAGGATTCAAAGAGGAGCTGCACGCTTCGTCATGCGTTTGTTTGGTCAGCGGAAAAGCGTTATACAAGTGCCGAATGAACAACTAACAGTATGGGCAGAGGGGGGTTGGGCGTCATTCAGAGAACACGTTCCAAAATGGTTCATCTTGCCTAATGAGCACGATGCTAAAATCAGAGAAATTCCGGCCTATTAGCAGCAGTACCCACATTCTGCCTTACACCGTAGCATATGCGAAAGGGTAGGGATAATACCAACTGCATTGTGCACCGTTCCGCTGCATACGTCACCGTGGCTTTCGGAATAAATATAGAGATCTGCAAGCAGGGGTATTCGCCAACCGAGTCTCGCTCACTGTTACAGTTAGGTCCAACAACATAACAAGCTACATATATACAGTTGCCTTCACGTTGTACATAGCAGACCCATAAGTGAACCACCTATAAGTACATTAAAAATAGTAATAAAAATGTAAAGCTACATATATGCGGCAGTATTTGGTAAGTATACACAAACAGATATAACGATTCAGAATTACAATGCACGAACTTTTTCCATACTGTCTGAAGGCCTTAGATTGAAGATAGAGTAATACCCTGTGGTGAGATACATTTATGAAATAGTTTGCCTAATTTCGACACGCGCTGTTAAGACATTACTCCTCGTACATGAGGCAGAAGCACACGATTTTCTAACATACAACCAACATTCGAAGGAGATTTCTCAATGGGAAACCCATTACATAATACGTGCTTGGCTTTAGTCTTACATAATATGGGCGGCTGCACCGAAAAGCTGACCCTTTGCTTATCCAAAAATGTAACAAACTTCGTTCCAATATGACGTTTACTGAATGTAGTCTCCATGGTGACGAAATTTTAATGAGCGGCAGTGTATATTAGTGACGTGGTACACGCTGTTAATTGTAACTGCAATATCAATGGTCGGGCTAGGCATCCTATCTACGAGAGAGAGGAATCAGGGAGAACTCAGGGTGTTACACTATCTCCGTAGCCAGTAAGTTCGAGGTGCTGTCTTCCACTGAAACCCAATCCGAGCCAGTGAGACTTCACCTATTGGAAAACCTGCTGTGTTCTCTGTAAAGACGAGGCAAACGCAAAACTATAGTGGGATACTAATCCTCGACCATTCAAACGTACGGCTAATAATGCTACTTCTTAAATCTACATCTAAATGAACACTCCGTAAGCGACCGTACGGTGCGTGGCGGAGGGAGTCCTGTACCATTATTGGTCGTTTCCTTTTCTGTCCCACTCGCAGATAGAGCGATGGAGAAACGACAGTCTGCATGCCTCCTGATGGGTCTTAATTTCCTATATGTTATCTTCGTGATCCTTACTCGAAATGTACGTCGGTGGCAGTACAATCTTAAGTCATCTTCAAAAGCCGGTTCTCTAAACTTTCTCGATAACGTCGCCTTCCCTCCAGGGATACCCATTTGAGTTCCTGAAGCGTCTCCGTAATACTTGCACATAGTTCGAATCTATCGGTAACAAATGTTGCAGCCCGCCTCTGAATTGCTTCTATGTCTTCCTTTAATCCGACCTGGTGTTGATTCCAAACACTCGAGGAGTACTGAAGAGTAGGTTGCACTGGCATCCTGTATACGGGCACCTTTACTGATGAACCACTCTTTCCCAAAATTCTTCCAATAAACCGAAGTCGACCATTCGCTTTCCCTACCACAATCTTCTGATGCTCGTTTTACTTCAATTCATTTTTGCAAAATTACGACGAGACATTTAAACGACGTGATTGTGACAAGCAGTAAACTACTAATGCTGCAGTCGAAGATAACGTTTTTTTTCCTATTCATCCACATTAGCTCACACTTTTCCACATTTAGAGCTAGCTGCCATTCATCACACCAACTAGAAATTTTGTTTAAGTCTTTTTGTATACTCCTAAGTCACTCAGCTCCGACACCTTACCGTACACCACAGCATAATCAGTAACAACGGCAGACTGCTTCTCACCCTGTCCGCCAGATCATTTATGTATACAGATAACAACAGCCGTATTATTACACTTCCCTGAGGCACTCCTGGCGATGGCATTGTATCTGATAAACACTCGCCGTCGGGGACAACCTACTGGGTTCTATTACTTAAGGAGCCTTCGAGTCACATATCTGGGAACCAATTCCGTATGCTGGTACCTTCGTTTACAGACTGCATTGGGGCAACGTGTCAAATGCTTTTCGGAAATCTAGAAAAACGGAAATATACTATCTGATCAAAAGTATCCTGACACCTGGCTGAAAATGACTTACAAGTTCGTGGCGCCCTCCATCGGTAATGCTGGAATTCAATATGGTGTTGGCCCACCCTTAGCCTTGATGACAGCTTCCACTCTCGCAGGCATACGTTCAATCATATGCTGGAGGGTTTCTTGGGGAATGGAAGCCCATTCTTCACGGAGTGCTGCACTGAGGAGAGGTATCTACGTCGGTTGGTGAGGCCTGGCGCGAAGTCGGCGTTCCGAAACATCCCAAAGGTGTGCTGCAGGATTCAGATCAGGACACTGTGCAGGCCAGTCAATTACAGGGATGTTATTGTCGTGCAACCACTCCGCGACAGACCGTGCATTATGAACAGTTGCTCGATCGTGTTGAAAGATGCAGTCGCCATCCCCTAATTGCTCTTCAACAGTGGGAAGCCAGAAGGTGCTTAAAACATCAGTGTAGGCCTGTGTTGTGATAGTGCCACGCAAAACAACGACGGGCGTAAGCCCCCTCCATCAAAAACACTACCACTCCATAACCCCATCGCTTGCGAATTTTACTGTTGGTACTACACACGCTGACAGATGACGTTCAACGGGCATTCGCCATACCCACACCCTGCCACCGGATCGCCACCTTGTGTACCGTGATTAGTCACTCCACACAACGTTTTTCCACTGTTCAATCGTCCAATGTTTACGCTCCTTACACCAAGCGAGGCGTCGTTTGACATTTACCGGCGTGATGTATGATTTATCAGCAGCCGCTAGACCATAAAATCCGTTTTATCACCTACCGCCTAACTGTTATAGTACTTGCAGTGGATCCTGATCCAGTTTGTAATTCCTGGGTGATGGTCTGGATAGATGCCTGCCTATTACACATTACTACCCTCTTCAACTGTCGGCGGTCTCTGTCAGTCAACAGACTAGGTTGGCCTGTACGGTTTTGTGCTGTACGTGTCCCTTCACCTTTCCACTTCACTTCACTATCACATCGGAAACAGTGGACCTAGGGATTTTTAAGAGTGTGAGTATGACAAGTGACACCAAATCACCTGACCAGTTTCGAAGTCCATGAGTTCCGCGGAGTGCCCCATTCTGCTCTCTCACAATGTCTAATCACTACTGAGGTCGCTGATATGGAGTAACTGGCAATAGATGGCAGCACAATGCACCTAATACGAAAAACGTATGTTTTTGGATGTGGCCGGATACTTTTGATCACATGTCATCTGCCCGTCGCACTTCATCCGAAGTTCGCAGTGTATTATGTGAGAAAAGGGCAAGCTGAGTTTCACCTGAGCGCTACTTTCTAAAACAGTGCTGATTCATGCTTTTCGGTTCTTTTGATGACGACGAACGAGTCGTCGCAAATGTTTACTGGAGGCCAGCGCTAAATAGAAACATATGAATCAGAGCAGGTCTGTCAGTAACGTCGATAAGGTGCTGGCTGCATGATCTGGATCTGTAACGACTAAAATAATTAGCAGTCGTTGGTAAAAAATAATATACATTGTACTTAACTGGTTGTACAGGATTCTTCTTGGCTGCATACATACAGTGTGTTACAAAAAGGTACGGCCAAACTTTCAGGAAACATTCCTCACACACAAAGAAAGAAAATATGTTATGTGGACATGTGTCCGGAAACGCTTACTTTCCATGTTAGAGCTCATTTTATTACTTCTCTTCAAATCACATTAATCATGGAATGGAAACACACAGCAACAGAGCGTACCAGCGTGACTTCAAACACTTTGTTACAGGAAATGTTCAAAATGTCCTCCGTTAGCGAGGATACATGCATCCACCCTCCGTCGCATGGAATCCCTGATGCGCTGATGCAGCCCTGGAGAATGGCGTATTGTATCACAGCCGTCCACAATACGAGCACGAAGAGTCTGTACATTTGGTACCGGGGTTGCGTAGACAAGAGCTTTCAAATGCCCCCATAAATGAAAGTCAAGAGGGTAGAGGTCAGGAGAGCGTGGAGGCCATGGAATTGGTCCGCCTCTACCAATCCATCGGGCACCGAATCTGTTGTTGAGAAGCGTGCGAACGCTTCGACTGAAATGTGCAGGAGCTCCATCGTGCATGAACCACATGTTGTGTCGTACTTGTAAAGGCACATGTTCTAGCAGCACAGGTACAGTATCCCGTATGAAATCATGGTAACGTGCTCCATTGAGCGTAGGTGGAAGAACGCGGGGGCCAATCGAGACATCACCAACAATGCCTGCCGAAACGTTCACAGAAAATCTGTGTTGATGACGTGATTGCACAATTGCGTGCGTATTCTCGTCAGCCCACACATGTTGATTGTGAAAATTTACAATTTGATCACGTCGGAATGAAGCCTCGTCCGTAAAGAGAAAATTTGCACTGAAATGAGGATTGACACATTGTTGGATGAACCATTCGCAGAAGTGTGCCCGTGAAGGCCAATCAGCTGCTGATAGTGCCTGCACACGCTGTACATGGTACGGAAACAACTGGTACGGAAACAACTGGTTCTCCCGTAGCACTCTCCATACAGTGACGTGGTCAACGTTACCTTGTACAGCAGCAACTTGTCTGACGCTGACATTAGGGTTATCGTCAACTGCACGAGGAATCGCCTCGTCCATTCCAGGTGTCCTCGTCGTTCTAGGTCTTCCCCAGTCGCGAGTCATAGCCTGGAATGTTCCGTGCTCCCTAAGATGCCGATCAATTGCTTCGAACGTCTTCCTGTCGGGACACCTTCGTTCTGGAAATCTGTCTGGATACAAATGTACCGCGCCACGGCTATTGCCCCGTGCTAATCCATACATCAAATGGGCATCTGCCAACTCCGCATTTGTAAACATTGCACTGACTGCAAAACCACGTTCGTGATGAACACTAACCTGTTGATGCTACGCACTGATGTGCTTGATGCTAGTACTGTAGAGCAATGAGTCGCATGTCAACCCAAGTACCGAAGTCAACATTACCTTCCTTCAATTGGGCCTACTGGCGGTGAATCGAGGAAGTACAGTACATACTGACGAAACTAAAATGAGCTCTACGATGGAAATTAAGCGTTTCCGGACACATGTCCACATAACATCCTTTCTTTATTTTGTGTGAGGAATGTTTCCTGAAAGTTTAGCCGTACGTTTTTGTAACACCCTGTATATTGAACTTAACTGGTTGTACAATATTCTTCTTGGCTGCATACATATAATTATAAGCAGATAGCTGTTGAGGCCTCACTTAGGCCATACCTTACTAAGCGCCTTGTTAGAGGTTGTTTCCTATTAGCTGAAGGGTATGCTACTTTACTACTCGACGTCCCGGGTAGGAGTGGCCGAGCGCACGCTAGAGACTTGTTGCGGCGCTAGTCTCGACTCGCGTGTCCAGCGGTACTATTACGGACCGCGGTCGATAACTGCAACCCCCAACAAGTGTGGTATCGAACGTTGATACCACATCGGACTTTATATTTCTTATATTTGAACTGTGAATATGTTCAAGAAGTAAGCAGCAAAGCGATGTTAAGGAAACTAATATGTAATTTTTCGGGTCCGTTCTTTGGGTCTTTGCGCTGGGCGAGATATTCGCGATAAATGTCAGCGAAGTAAGAGGTCATTCCTGTAGACCACTCTTCATAAAACCGAATTGGGATTCCATCGGGGCCTGGGGACTTGTTTGCTTCCAACTCTTTCAGTTGCTTATCTAAGCCAGGGATATTTTTATGTCCCCCATGTGGGAGTCGGTGCTATGTTCAAATGACTGTTTTCCAATTTTCCTGCGTGAACGATTTCTTGAACGCTAAATTTAAAACTTCTGCTTTCCTTTCGTTATCTTCTGCTGCCACACCAGATTGGTCAACTAGTGACTAGATAGAAACGTTAGACCCGCTTAGCGATTTTAGGAACTGTCGGCAAGGTATGGGACGGAACAACAGGTGCACTCATTGTGTATGCCTGGGGGTTTGCTTCATTGTGTTTAATAGGCTATTCCGGCAGCCATTGAGGGAACAGGACAGTAAATAAATAGTCAAAATGTCATGGCGTATGCTGAAGTTTTACTGCACGATTAGCGAAAATGTAGTAGGCGATGAACTTTTTTCCTTCCATCATTTTGTGGGGGGTGAAAGCGAGAAAAAGTTTCGTAAGAGTTTGAAACTGTGTGTTAAGCTTGTTGGAAGTAGCAAAATGCTCTCATTCGCAAATACTCGTTGGATATAGTTCGGGTATTTGTGTGCCCTCAGTCACGCTACCTCAATACAAACACAGTTTGTAACTGTAATATTCCTCTTATTGTGTTGGAGTCTTAACATAAAATTATAGCTCTTAAGCGTATTGTTAAAGCACTTCTAATTTTTAAATTCTGTCAGTAATTATGCGAAATATTGAAAATCAAATTTTGTTACCCCTGGAAGCCAGTAGATATTCAACTTTTAACTTGCATCCGGACTCGGGGATAGCTATTTAATAATACAGATGGCTCGATTGTGTGAATCTCGTATCAGGTAGTGTTAACGGGGTATATTTAACGGATCCAAAGAAGGGCGGCACGTTTGTTCCACGTCTGTTCTACCCAGAGGCGTGTCTTGCCAGAGGTTGCGAGGGATGCACGAGAAAGGGCTCCGGCCGCATGGGCGCGCCGAAGGTCTGGCGCCCGACCCGTCGCTAAGTTAATTAGTGATTTGTACTCAGATGCCACAGTATTACAAACTTTATTTCTCTTATATGGGTGACAGCTCGTAAATACTTGAGACTCACAATTTTAACTGAATCCTCTTTTAAGTCGAACAGAAATTAGTGACATTGTCAAGAATTTTTCTGATAGGAAAGCTCAGAAAGTAGATTTTCTGTAAATATTTTATTTTGAAAATTTAGAGTCCAAAATGTGTTTTAGTGTTGCATTTATGGTGATGAACGAAGACGCCTCAAAATATGTTTTAGTGAAATCAGGAAAAAAACTTGTAGGCATCTTGATATATTTTTCATTATTAGTGCTGGATTAGCTACTCCCTAACTTGAACATCAGCTGGTGGGCGTCCAGTTACTGTTCACATCCCAACCATCGTAAGCTAGGGCCGTATACGGCTTGACTCTCTCATAGGAGTCACGATAGATCTCAAACACCTGAACTGTCGGATGTTTGCAAATAAACGCCAGCTATCCCCTCGAAAGCCTGTTTACAAAGTTGCAAGAATCGGTATTAAGCGAGACCTGTAGGAATATAGTACAGCCCATTCGTATCGCTCAGGAAGCGACCACAATGACAAGATTAGGTCAAATACAGCTGAGACAGAGGCGCTCGAACGGTTCTTCCAGTGTTACATACGCGAATGGAAGAGGAAGGAACACTAATACCTTGTACAACGGAAAATTCCCCCCGTCATGCACTTCACATCGTTTGCATACTATGGATTAGTTATGGGTGTAGACAGGATGTATCGATTTTATGGTTGGTTCTGGTGTGCCTTATGTATCCCTTGCATCATCCCCATGTCCCTCTTTTGAGTGGAACTGACTTATTTCCTTCGCTTTACACTGAAGCAACTTTTTTCGACCTATCGATCGATCACGAAATGAAAACCACAGTGAAAGCCATGGCGTTCTATTTGCAACACTGAGCTACACCTTCCAGCTAAACAGTCACCGCTCGGACTTCGACATTTGTCCTGGAGAGGTACTGACTTACCCGTACCCTCCCTGTAGTTTCCGCCAATTCCCTACACCGGTCTGCAGCTCGCTGTCTGTACCAAACGCTGTCCTCATAGCCGGCGGTTCATGTGTTCGAAGAGATGGAAAACAGTGACCAAACACTTCCCTCGGAAACGGTGTGGGGGCGTCGTTGTTGCCCCTACAGTGTACTGCCGAGCGTTGCCGTGGAGAAGGGAACGCATGGCGGTTGCACTGTGTGGGGCACATGAAATTAGGCGACAACCCTCAGCGTGCACTTTACACTTTGCGAGAAACTCTGCTGCTGTGTGTATCTTTACGTGCTCATTGTGCACACAAAACTGAAAAGTGTGACATGATGCTATCGACGTTCACACTAGAGAACTGCCCAACACTTCTGCGCAAAGGTTCATCAGATATCTGCTATGATTTTAATTTCGCGTATCATCTGAGGCTGAAAACAAAACAGCTCTCGTGTAAGTACTTTAAATGATCTTTATATATTTTCCTTAAGTGAAGCAAAACACGAAAGGATAGATGACTGATCGGGATCACACTAATCTGATGCACGCAACAAACAGATGTTTGGGGTTGGAACGACGCGAATAGAGCGTTTCAAACGACCGACACATCAAGTTGCACATCGGATAGCCGCATGTCGGGGAATACTACGCAGGTTCAGAATGAAGAAATTAAGAGTTTTAGTAAAATGAGAAACGTAGATTGTCCAGGCATTATGTTTAACTCTTGAAACTGTGCAAGAAAAATGAAGTTGTAGTTAAAGATAAATGAACATTTTTTACAGTTCTGAAGGGCAGAATGGTGAAGCTGAACTAAACTGCCGAAGAAATAACCAATGACGAATAATTGCTTAAACTGTAGAAGTAGTAGGAGAAAATAACTAAAATCCCAGAAACGTGAGGTGAAAGGTAGTAAGAACTGATTAGAACAACTAATAATGCTCACGCATTGACCTTACATGAGGCAGAGAAAAAACCATGCTCTGCCGAAGAACTGGATACGGATATGGCATAAACCCCAGACTGTAAGATTAAATAACCCCATTCTGATTTATCTTGGAAAACGGGAATTGTTCAGCAAATTGTAATGGTAAAACGTAAACGCCATGTGGATGAATAGACGACATTCAGCGTTGTCTCAAGGAAAGGTTCTTGGAAACACTGAAAAATTAGTGAAACTTTAATACACAATATCAGACTGGCTACAAGAAAAGTAAATTAACGAACGAGGAAGTGCGAAATATGATTGGAATAGGTACCGTAAGGATATCCAGTCCAGAAGTACAGTGACAGATACAGAGTTTTGCATGGAAATCATTATTCGTGAGTCTTAAATACCAAAATTTTGCAGTTTAGGAGAAATTTAATTCAGCAGTTTTTAGCAAACAATTTTTGCGATAACAGTCGAGAAACCGCATCTTTTCCCCGAAGAGCTGCTTAACGAACTACCATCTCAACCGGGAACTAGAATTAGCCCTATGTACATGCGTATCAAGTATCGCTGGGAAGCATATCGGAGAAGCATACACAGAGAAAACAAAATTAATTCTTATTGATCTATAAGGAACTGCGTTAAAAGTTTGAGAAAACACTGTCACATTTTTATTGTTGCAGTACTCCTGTACCAACGTCAAGAATATAATTATGAAGTAAAGCAAATACCTCGACGTCAGATAGTATTCGTATGTACACCTAGTCTGCGGATATGGTACGATTTTTGTGGACCAAGTACACGAAATATGGGCACAATACTCAAACTATAGAAAAGGACCACAAGAATAGTAACTACAAACAATGATAGGATTCGCCGTACAAATCTGTTTATACAACATCAGCAATGTATATCTACGAGGGCAGTTCAATAAGTAATGCAAAACATTTTTTTTCTGAAACAGGGGTTGTTTTATGCAGCATTGAAATACACCAGGTTATTCCCCAATCTTTTAGCTACACAACACTATTTTTCAACGTAATCTCCATTCAATGCTACGGCCTTACGCCACCTTGAAATGAGGGCCTGTATGCTTGCACGGTACCATTCCACTGGTCGATGTCGGAGCCAACGTCGTACTGCATCAATAACTTCTTCATCATCCGTGTAGTGCCTCCCACGGATTGCGTCCTTCATTGGGCCAAACATATGGAAATCCGACGGTGCGAGATCGGGGCTGTAGGGTGCATGAGGAAGAACAGTCCACTGAAGTTTTGTGAGCTCCTCTCGGGTGCGAAGACTTGTGTGAGGTCTTGCTTTGTCATGAAGAAGGAGAAGTTCGATCAGATTTTTGTGCCTACGAACACGCTGAAGTCGTTTCTTCAATTTCTGAAGAGTAGCACAATACACTTCAGAGTTGATCGTTTGACCATGGGGAAGGATATCGAACAGAATAACCCCTTCAGCGTCCCAGAAGACTGTAACCATGACTTTACCGGCTGAGGGTATGGCTTTAAGCTTTTTCTTGGTAGGGGAGTGGGTGTGGCGCCACTCCATTGATTGCCGTTTTGTTTCAGGTTCGAAATGATGAACCCACGTTTCATCGCCTGTAACAATCTTTGACAAGAAATTGTCACCCTCAGCCACATGACGAGCAAGCAATTCCGCACAGATGGTTCTCCTTTGCTCTTTATGGTGTTCGGTTAGACAACGAGGGACCCAGCGGGAACAAACCTTTGAATATCCCAACTGGTGAACAATTGTGACAGCACTACCAACAGAGATGCCAAGTTGAGCACTGAGTTGTTTGATGGTGATCCGTCGATCATCTCGAACGAGCGTTTTTTTTTTTTTTTTTTTTTGTTAGGGTTTAAGGGCGCTCAACTGCTGAGGTCATTAGCGGACAGTCACTGTTGTTAGAGCACATGGAATCTAGTAAAACTCAAGGGTATGGGGGGGACACCAGAAGGACCTGACAAAGATGCAGATAAAATAAGTAAAAAGGTTAGATGTCTTTGGACAAACCAGTTAAAGTTATAAAACGCAGAATACGAGCAGCTGCTCGAGCGTCATCAGCTAAAACATCTGGTAAAGTAGATGGCAGGGACAGGACAACACGAAATTGACTAAAACGGGGACACGACAATAAAACATGGCGCACTGTTAATGCCTGACCACAAGGGCACTGCGGGGCTGGGTCACCGGAGAGCAGGTAGCGGTGGCTAAACCGGCAATGCCCAATCCGCAACCTGGTCAGAAGGACCTCCTCTCGCCGAGATGGTCGGGAGGAGGTTGTCCAAGCAGTTGGGAGCGGTTTAACTGCCCGGAGCTTGTTTCCTTGGAGGGATGACCAAGCATCCCACCACAACGACACAAGCCTCTTACATACATCCCCACGAACGTCAGATGACGGGACACAATGGGAGGCTGGCCAAGGCAGGAGGACTGCAGCCTTGGCTGCAGCATCCGCAGCCTCATTCCCAGGCACTCCTACATGTCCGGGAACCCACAGAAAGCTGACAGAACCACCATTATCAGCGAAAGAATGGAGAGACTGCTGTATCCGTTGAATCAAGGGATGGACCGGATGGGGAGCTCCAAGGCTCTGAAGAGCACTGAGTGAGTCAGAGCGAAGTACATACGATGAATGGCGGTGGCGGCGGCATACTGAACGACCTGATGGAGAGCAAAAAGCTCGGCCGTAAAGCTCGAACATTGGTCGAGGAGCCGGTATTTAAAGGTGGCGGCCCTGACGACAAAGGCACAGCCGACACCATCGTCAGTTTTGGAGCCATCGGTGTAAATAAAGGTGTGACCGGCAAGTCGAGCACTTAGTTCGACAAACCGTGAGGAATACACTGCAGCCGGAGTACCCTCCTTCGGGAGGGAGCTGAGGTCGAGATAAATATGAACCGGATCCTGGAGCCAAGGTGGTGTCAGGCTCTCACCCTCTCTGAAGGTGGTAGGGAGGGCAAAATCCAATTGTCGAAGCAGGCGACGGAAGCGGACTCCTGGGGGCAGCAGGGCAGACACACACAACCCGTACTGACGGTCGAGAGAATCGGCGAAGAAGGACTGGTAAGAGGGGTGGTCGGGCATAGACAACAGCCAGCAGGCATACCGACACAGCAGTACATCGCGCCGGTAGGTCAATGGTAATTCGGCAGCTTCAGCATAAAGACTCTCGACAGGACTAGTGTAGAAGGCTCCAGTCGCAAGACGTATCCCCCGATGGTGGATGGAGTTGAGCCGGCGTAAGAGGGATGGCCATGCGGACGAGTAGACGAAGCTCCCATAATCCAGTTTTGATCGGACTATGGACCGATACAAGCGAAGCAGGACAGTTCGATCCGCTCCCCAAGATGAACCGCTAAGAACTCTGAGGACATTAAGGGAACGAGTACAACGGGCCGCCAAATAAGAGACATGTGGAGACCAACACAGTTTTCTGTCCAACGTGAGCCCTAGAAACTTAGTTGTTTCCACGAATGGGAGAACAACGGGACCGAGATGTAAAGATGGCGGAAGGAACGCTTTATATCGCCAAACGTTGATACAAACCATCTTCTCTTCAGAGAACCGGAAGCCATTTGCCACGCTCCATGAGTAGAGGCTGTCTAGACAACGCTGAAGGCAGCGCTCCAGGAGGCATGTTCTCTGGGCACTGCAGTAGATCGCGAAGTCATCGACAAAGAGAGAGCCTGAGACATTAGGTGGAATACAATCCATAATTGGATTGATCGCGATGGCAAAAAGGGCTACGCTCAAGACGGAGCCCTGAGGCGCTCCGTTCTCCTGGAGGAAGACGTCGGACAATACGGAACCCACACGTACCCTAAACTTTCGATCCGTAAAAAAGGAATCAATAAAAAGGGGCAGGCGACCGCGTAGGCCCCACCTGTGCATAGTGCGGAGGATACCTCCTCTCCAACAGGTATCATAAGCCTTCTCCAAGTCGAAGAACACGGCTACCATTTGGCGCCTTCGCAAAAAGTTGTTCATGATGAATGTCGACAAGGTCACAAGGTGGTCAACAGCGGAGCGGCGGCGACGAAAGCCGCATTGGACATTAGTAAGTAGCCGTCGAGATTCAAGAATCCAGACTAACTGAGCATTAACCATGTGCTCCATCACCTTACAGACACAGCTTGTAAGAGAAATGGGGCGGTAACTAGAAGGAAGGTGTCTATCCTTCCCGGGTTTGGGTATAGGAACAACGACGGCGTCACGCCAACGCATGGGGACCTGACCTTCGGTCCAGACGCGATTGTAGGTACGAAGAAGGAAGCTTTTGCCCGCCGGAGAAAGGTGTGCCAGCATCTGAACGTGAATGGCATCTGGCCCCGGAGCAGAGGACCGGGACAGTGCAAGTGCACGTTCGAGTTCCCGCATAGTAAAGGGGGCATTGTAAGTCTCCAGATTCAGCGAGTGGAAGGAAGGTCGCCGAGCCTCGTCTGCTTCTTTCCTGGGAAGGAAGGCAGGATGGTAATGGGCGGAGCTTGAAACCTCCGCGAAAAAGCGGCCAAAGGCGTTGGAGACAGCCACAGGATCAACAAGGACCTCATTACCTGAGGTCAGGCCAGGTACCGAGGAGTGGGCCTTAATGCCCGACAGCCGGCGCAGGCCACCCCAAACGACGGAAGAGGGAGTAAAACTGTTAAAGGAGCTGGTGAAAGTGGCCCAACAAGCTTTTTTGCTATCTTTTATGACTCTACGGCATTGCGCTCGGAGTCGTTTGTATTCAATACAATTCGCCAACGTAGGATGGCGGCGAAAGGTGCGTAAAGCACGTCGTCGAGCACGGATAGCGTCCCTACAAGCCTCGTTCCACCAGGGGACGGAAACGCGACGTGAAGAAGAGGTAGTACGAGGAATGGAACGTTCGGCAGTATTGATGATAACAGCCGTGAGGTATTCGACCTGACTGTCACAACTGAGAAAATCGTGGTCCGAAAAAATCGCCAGGGAGGAGTAAAGTCCCCAGTCAGCTGTCGGTATGTTCCAACGCGAAGGACGTGGGGATGGGGTGTTGTGCAGGAGACGAACGACACAGGGGAAGTGGTCGCTCGAATAGGTGTCAGAAAGGACATACCACTCGAACCGACGGGCAAGAGTTGTAGAACAGATCGAGAGGTCCAAGTGGGAGTAGGTATGAGTAGAGTCCGAGAGGAAAGTCAGGGCGCCGGTATTGAGGCAGACAAGATTGAGATCGTTGAAGACATCCGCCAAGAGTGAGCCTCTTTGACAGGATGCAGGAGAGCCCCAAAGGGGATGATGGGCATTGAAGTCGCCAAACAATAAAAACGGCGGGGGAAGCTGAACGATCAGGTGCATCATGTCAGCCCGACTAACAGCAGATGACGGTGGAGTGTAGATGGTACAAACTGAAAAAGTAAAAGCAGAAAGAGTAATGCGGACAGCTATTGCTTGGAGTGGGGTGATCAATTGGATGGGACGGTAATAGACATCGTCCGGAACGAGCAACATGACCCCACCATGAGCTGGGATACCGTCCACAGGGGTTAGGTCATACCGCTCCGAGGTATAGTGGGTAAAGGCAATACGGTCAGTCGGGCGCAACTTGGTTTCTTGGAGACCAAGGACGAGCAGACAGTGCAGGCGGAGGAGCAGTTGTAATTCCTCCCGATTAGATCGAATACCTCTTATGTTCCAATGAAACAACGCCATCGCTAGTCAAAAAGTTGGGGGAACGAGATGGGGGAAGAGCTGGTCACCTCGACGGCCGCGGAGGGCCAGGTTGCGAGGGAACAACGCTAAAACCGACGGGAGGCGGATCCGGTTCCATCGACTCGTCACCAGCTGCGGCCGCTGTCCCTGGTTGTGTAGGAGGGGCAGCATCATTTGCCGACGAGAGGCCAGCTGAGCGCCTGGCAGCAGAGCGTCCCGGCGAAACTGAGGACGGCTGGGAGCAGCGACTCACGGATGGAGCATCAGACAAAACGCGCCAGGGTGGAGAGGGGGATAGAAACTTCTTCTTTGAGGCCTTCTTGGAAGGCCGAGGAGGCACAGGGATGGTGGGCTGGACCCGAAGAAGGTCCTCACGCGCGGGGTCTGTTTTGGAACGCCGGACCTCGGAAGCTGGGGTCCGGAACGTTTCCCCGATGGACGCCTGAGAAGAGGATCGCTTCTCATGTGGCGGGGGCAGAGGAGGAGGAGGAAGCGTGGCCCCTGGGGCAGAGGGGGCGGGGGCCACGGGGAGGAGGATTTGGAAGGGAGGGATTTGGGAGGCGGAGGCAGAGCCCCCTGATGGGCGGAGGAGGTGGAGGGGGGACAGGATAGGGGTGAGGATACCGCGGAAGGAGTGGACACAACTGAGGCAAACGAAGTGGTCAACGGCACGGGATGGAGGCGGTCATACTTCTTCCTGGCCTCAGAATAAGAGAGCCGATCCAAAGTTTTGATTTCTTGTATCTTCTTCTCCTTCTGATATGTGGGGCAGTCTGAGGATCTAGGCGAGTGGTGGCCAGGGCAATTAATGCACCAAGGTGGTGGGGTGCATGTATGTTCCTCACAAAGAGGACGTCCGCAATCGCCACAAAGGGGCTCAGCCTCACACCGTGACGACATGTGCCCAAAGCGCAAACACCGAAAACAGCACATAGGAGGCGGGACGTAAGGTCGCACGTTGCACTGGTAGCACATCACCTTTACCTTCTCTGGGAGAACGTCCCCCTAGAAGGCGAGGATAAAGGCCCCGGTGTCGATGCGACGGTCTTTGGGGCCGCGCTGGACTTGCCGGACGAAATGCACGCCTCGGCGCTCCAAGTTGGCCCTGAGCTCCTCATCAGATTGTAGCAGGAGGTCACAATGAAAAATAACCCCCTGCGTCCTATTTAGTACCAGATGCAGGACAATGGACACTGGGATGTCCCTAGGCGGTCGCACGCCTGGAGCGCTGCCGACTGTGTGGCGGAGGTTTTCTTGATAAGAACGGACCCTGAACGCATCTTGCTGAGAGCCTCAATTTCCCCGAAGATGTCCTCAATGTGCTGAACAAAGAACATGGGCTTGGAGGTGGCGAACGTCCCCCCATCGGTTCGAGAACAGACCAAATAGCGGGGGAAGTACTTCGCCCCAAGCCGGCGGGCCTGTCCCTCCTCCCATGGAGTGGCCAAGGGGGAAAGGGCAGGAGAACCAGAACTAGAAACGGTACCTTTTCTTTTGAAAGACTCGGCCGCAGAGCGACCTGATACATGTTGACGTTTCATCTGCGAAACGTCCACCCCGATACCACCCACTCCGACCAGGGGCTCTCCCCACGGGCGCCACCCAGCCGCAGCAAGGGCCACCTGGCAGGATGACCATTGCCGGGAGTCCTGATGCCCCAAGGAGACGGGCATCTACTCCTTGGCCGACGTGGGGAGGGTGCAGCTCAGGTATCGGCAGTACGATCCCTGTGTTGTCAGGGGGCTACAACCTAGAGGGTACATGACGACCCCACCACAACGGGCTGGCTACCGTGCTGGATTTCTGGTGCCATGGAAAGTCCATCATGATCGCTGGTGCAGATGGAGACGCACTATGGGCGTAACTAGGACAACCCATCAGGCGTTTAGGCCCAATTTGAGGAATAGTGGGTATGGTTACAACGCCGGTACAATGCCGAGTGCCAAGGTCTTAGTGCACTTAGGACCAGTGGTACACCACGTAAGGTGTCCTTCCCCAAAAGGCTCGTACTTCTGTAGAATTTTGAAAAATGGAGGTCAAACCCCAAGGGGGACCATCACATGGAAGGCCGAAACGGTTGAAACTCCTTTTAGTCGCCTCTTACGACAGGCAGGAATACCTCGGGCCTATTCTTACCCCGGACCCGCAGGGGGTCGAACGAGTGTGTTCGCACGCTCCGCCATTGCAGGAGTCACAGCTGTGCACAGCCGGCCCGCACGCGGGAGATCAGACAGTCTTGTTTGACCTTGCGGCGATGATGACACACGCTTTGCCCAACGACTCAGCGTGCTTTTGTCCACTGCCAGATCACCGTAGACATTCTGCAAGCGCCTATGAATATCTGAGATGCCCTGGTTTTCCGCCAAAAGAAACTCGATCACTGCCCGTTGTTTGCAACGCACATCCGTTACAGACGCCATTTTAACAGCTCCGTACAGCACTGCCACCTGTCGGAAGTCAATGAAACTATACGAGACGAAGCGGGAATGTTTGAAAATATTCCACAAGAAATTTCCGGCTTTTTCAACCAAAATTGGCCGAGAAAAAAAAATGTGTTGCATTACTTATTGAACTGCCCTCGTATCAATCAACTTGGCTTATTAAGAAAAAACTATTACACTATCACTTCTGTTCATCCTCATGTAACAACAACCAATTCGTACTGCGAAGAACAAATATTCTAAACAGTATTTCTATCCGAAATCAAACTTTGTAACAAACAGTTCAAGAAAAAGAGACGTTACTAAAACCAACACGTTTACAAAGGCAATTCAATGATAAAGCTTAAACCATACGTACAATAAATGATAACTTAAATAACGCAAAGTGCGAAGTTGGTAAAAAAGGTTCAGTGTGGTAAAAACTAAAAAAGTTCGTAATTCCACAATATACTATCAGAACTTAATTCACGTTGGTGGAATACTGCATGCCCGAGATCAGAAATGAAAACCACCGTACATCTTCCTCAGATCAATATCTCTTCCATTATGGCGGGATACTGAATCAGTTTCTCAAACAGACAAATGGTAAAGCACAAAGAATGTAATGGAAAAGCAAGGGCATCACCATGGTCCTGATATTCGCCGAAAGGGCGTGCGTCTAGTGAGTGCAAGGTTTGAAGCGACTTATGTTTAAACTGAACAAACAATATAACATTAGTTTTGGATTCAAAGAGACCTGTTAGTAATCATACACTTGCATATTTGTTAACTTGCTATTATATATCATTGTAGTATCAATCACAGATGTCTACTAGCATTGTAAATGATCTAGCCATGGATGAAGTGCAAACTAACGCCAAAGATGGTTCTGAAGTTCATTGGCATATGTATTTACTGAAGTTGAAACATGATGTAACCCTTTGCGATGCTTAACAGTCGTTTACAAAACACGATATTTCGACAGTATACTTCAGGTGTTTCCCGTACAATGAGCGTCTTCGAGACATCGCGCCTCCCCCATACTGTGTTGCTCCCACACCTTGCCGCCACTGCACGTCAGCACATCGGGTGGAGTGGTGCCGCCACGCTTTACTAAGATAGAAACAGCTGTGTGTATTGATCAGGCCGGCGGATCGAATTTCAACAGCCTCATTTAGAACTCAGTCTTACGATGTCGAAGTCTGTCTTGCAAATTCCGTTTCTTGATCCTTTATGTGTCCTCTGTAGCTATGCAGTGTCCCGCAACCGCAGATTTTGTGTGTTAGTTCGGTTTGTTCCTGATATCTTTCTTCGATTGTCAGCACAATCTGCCTCCATGCATGCTTTACTGCATTTGCATGGAATGCGAGGGACACCCAGTTTACGTAGGCAGAAGTCATCTCTCAGCCATATCTAGCAGTGCACCCGTGTCTGGAGACAGGCGGAAGACGCCGGTTTAGTTCGATTTTTGGCGGCGTACGGCACATACGCTATAGCCTTGTCGTCGTCATGTTCTGTTATCTCTGTCTTTACCTTCTCCCTGAAAGCATGTCACATTTGTCTAGTCGTATCCGTTGTTCCTGAATAAATCGTTACTGAGGTTGAGCTGCTTTGTTAGGCTTTCTTCGTCTGTTTTTGCACATCGCTCTGGGCCAGTGTACGCAGCACACACGTTCTGTAGAATGATGGCGGTTGAGCTTGTGGAAATGGTCGTGGGTGCGTTCCTGTATGTCGTCCGCTTTGTGCTTCACTAGGAAGTCCAAAATGAGAAATTTGCCGTTCTCTTCCTCTTCCTTGGCGACTGTGATTCTGGAGTGTAGAGAGTTCATATGTTGCACAAACTACTGGAGCCTTTCACACCCTTGTGGCCAAGCCATGAATGTGTCTTTAACGTATTTGAAAAAGCATGTGGGCTTCAGTACAGCTTCTTCCCGATCTTTGTCTTCTAAATCCTCTAGAAATAAGTTTGCTACAACCGGTGACTGAGTATACTCCGTGGGGGCACCATCCATTTGTTGATAATAGTCGCCATTTCTATTTACGAGAAAGAATATAGATGTTAGGACGAATTCGAAGTAGTTAATCATTGTGGGTCTGAACTCCAGTCTGATCAGCTTCACATGATGAGAAAGCCGCACCCCGATGAAGTGGCAGACTAGAACAAAACCCACCATAAGCGCCTGGTTACAGAGCAGTAGTTCTTGCAAATACGGTAAGGCGTCGATCTGGCACACACTGTGGAAAGCTGAAGAAAAGTGCTGGGAGCAAAAGAGAGACACCGAACTCACTCAACCCAGAAAACCTGCTGTTACAGGACACTGCATATTTACAGTGTGTTGAGTCGTGATACGTGGCTTGTTTTTAAGCACAATGAAGTAGTTACAAAAAAAAGCATAATACTCGAAACTAAGTCCAGGCGTAGCAAACTAAGAGCTGTTGATGAGAATCCAGCTAACACAGTAAACATCTCTGTCATATTCCCTCGCCGTAGTCGTCGTAGAAATAACAGTCGGACTGCAGCGTCTGAATCATTGAGCAAGGGCAACAGGTAAGTGGTCCTCCGCTAAGCGTGTTGGCACCTTCATTGTGAGTCGGAAGAAGCTAATTGGCGCTGCGTGATCGCACGCGTCGCCTGGAGATGTATTTCTGACCGTAGCGCCATTTGCGGTGTGACCACGGTGATTTGTGGGCCACCGGTCCTAGTACTGTGCAAACCCGATTGCAGATATTGATATCTGAACCACATGATACAGTATTCCTTCCCACAATGACTGCATTTAGGGGAGGCACCAACCCAGCAGACGCTGGCTCTCCAGCCTTGAGGATGAGAGGGGCCACCACAGACGTCTGGGGTGCACTTCATCTATCCTGATATCTCTGTCCAGCGTAGTTGGGTGCTCAAGGACCACTGCTGGATTTGTCAGCCTTCTGGGTGACGGGAGTATCATTGTGTCACCACCATTGTCGCCATACGTGGGGAGTGGGTCCTTGACATCGACAGGCGCTGCTGTTTCTGTGGAGAGTGTACAAGGAGCCAGTCCCTGGGACCCGCCGAGAACTGGCGCTTGCGCAGTCCTTGCTGTTGCTGGAAAGGAGGCAGTGTTGCACGGCCGAGCCTTCCACCACCGGCAGCCATTTTCCTTTACATGGCCAAGGCAGCGTCCCTGGGCGCCGGTCGTAGTTGTGGGCGATTGTCCTGTCCATTTGCCAAACATTCGCACCCACACTGAGGCGTCCGTGCAGAACCAATGACACAGTGACAGTCGCTTGTACTGCTGAGCACGGAGAAGCTAGAGTAGGGTTCAAAATTGTCTGTCATGCTGAAGCTTTCCAGTATTTCTGACTGCAACCAATTTAACTCTGTAAGTGCCCAACAAAATTCATCTTCTTTGGGTGTCGATGGAAACTGTTCTCTTTGGAAATGCACTTCTCCACTGTATTTAGTGTGGAATGGACAGTACAGATGTACTGGATTCCAGTTTGGTCAAAAAATTTCGTGAAGACGGATGATGTAAACTGAGGGCCACTGTCAACTCTTCTTTGAAGACCCCCAATGGCGAAAATTTTTGTGAGCATCCTGACTGTGAAACTTCTTAGCAGATTAAAACTGTGTGCCGGACTGAGACTCGAACTCGGGACCTTTGCCTTTCGCGGACAAGTGCTCTACCAACTGAGCTACCCAAGCACGACTCACGTCCCGTCCTCACAGCTTTACTTCTGGCAGTATCTCGTCTCCTACCTTTACAGAAGCTCTACTGCGAACCTTGCAGGCTGTGGCTAAGCCATGTCTCCGCATATCCTTTCTTTCAGGAGTGCTAGTTCTGCAAGGTTCGCAGTAGAGATTCTGTAAAGTTTGGAAGGTAGGAGACGAGATACTGGCAGAAGTAAAGCTGTGAGGACGTGAGTCGTGCTTGGGTAGCTCAGTTGATAGAGCACTTGCCCGCGAAAGGCAAAGGTCCCGAGTTCGAGTCTCGGTCCGGCGCACAGTTTTAATCTGCCAGGCAGTTTAATATCAGCGCACACTCCGCTGCAGAGTGAAAATCTCATTCTGGAAACATCCTGACTGTGGTTTCTGTCATTTTCTTACACATTAGCCTGACATGAGGGAACTTAGAAAAATCATCTACCACTACGAGCCACATAGCATTCAAAAACGTCCTGTGAAGTTGCTATGTACCTGGTCGCAGGGACTGGATGGTTGAGGAGCAGTCTGGTGATGCCCACACGACAGACATGCGTGGGCCTTGAGCTCGAATTTCTTGTCCATTGCTGGTCTAAAGACACGGCAGCAGACTGAGGCCTTCAGTGGAGGTCATACTCCACCGTACTGCATGAAGTAGCGAAAGTGCTTTGCCATGTAGTGTAGGTGGAACGACAACACGGTAGGGCTCACCCTCGCAGCAATAAGTAGAGCGCCATCCTGAGCTGTTAGACTCTGCGTCACGAAAAAATAGATTTTCAGTATCGGGTCAGCCCATGCTGGTAGGCGGTCAAGCCAACCCAATGGCACCCACTTTAGGAGTCGCTGCAAGGTAGGATCCTCCTCAGATTCTACTGCTATCATTAATGCAAAAATATGAGTAATCTTGCTCACCGTGGCATGTTTCGACGTGTGTCTTGAAACAAACGATCTCTTGCTGGTCGAACTCTGTATCTGGACGAGACGGGAGCCTGCATAATGTGTGTGCATTAGCATGACGACTGGTAGGTTCGTGTAGAACGCGATAATTGTATGCTGAGAGGAACGAGGCCCACCTCTGTACGTACTGAGGTGTTCCGTCTGGCAGCGAAAATCGGGACTGAACAGACATAGCACGATTTGTGGTCAGCCACCGCATGAAACTTTACAGCACACAGAAACTTATGGAAGACGCAAACGGCGTAGATAACAGCCACAGCCTTCTTTTATACCCGAGTATAGTTTTGCTGAGCCGAAGAAGCTGACTGCCACCTCGCGATCCTAGCGCTGCCCACAGTGTGACGGCGGTGATTTGCGAGCCGCTGGTGGCGGGACAGCTGGGTGCAGCGCAGGGGACTCAAATATGGACAGACGGAAGTGCTAGGACACACCTGTAGTTTTCGAATTAATTCCAAATGGATGATATCGAAATATGAGTAGCCAACAGCGTGATCCACAGAGACAGTGGCGGCCCCTCCCGCCGGAGGTTCGAGTCATATATATATATATATATATATATATATATATATATATATACAAAAGGTACGGCCACACTTAGAAAGAAAATATGTTATGTGGACATGTGTCCGGAAACGCTTACTTTCCATGTTAGAGCTCATTTTATTACTTCTCTTCAAATAACATTAATCATGCAATGGAAACACACAGCAACAGAACGTACCAGCGTGACTTCAAACACTTTGTTACAGGAAATGTTCAAAACGTCCTCCGTTAGCGAGGATACATGCATCCACCCTCCGTCGCATGGAATCCCTGATGCGCTGATGCAGCCCTGGAGAATGGCGTATTGTATCACAGCCGTCCACAATACGAGCACGAAGAGTCTGTACATTTGGTACCGGGGTTGCGTAGACAAGAGCTTTCAAATGCCCCCATAAATGACAGTCAAGAGGGTTGAGGTCAAGAGAGCGTGGAGGCCATGGAATTGGTCCGCCTCTACCAGTCCATCGGTCACCGAATCTGTTGTTGAGAAGGGTACCAACACTTAGACTGAAATGTGCAGGAGCTCCATCGTGCATGAACCACATGTTGTGTCGTACTTGTAAAGGCACATGTTCTAGCAGCACAGGTAGAGTATCCAGTATGAAATCATGATAACGTGCTCCATTGAGCGTAGGTGGAAGAACATGGGGCCCAATCGAGACATCACCAACAATGCCTGCCGAAACGTTCACAGAAAATCTGTGTTGATGACGTGATTGCACAATTGCGTGCGGATTCTCGTCAGCCCACACATGTTGATTGTGAAAATTTACAATTTGATCACGTTGGAATGAAGCCTCATCCGTAAAGAGAAAATTTGCACTGAAATGAGGATTGACACATTGTTGGATGAACCATTCGCAGAAGTGTACCCGTGGAGGCCAATCAGCTGATGATAGCGCCTGCACACGCTGTACATGGTACGGAAACAACTGGTTCTCCTGTAGCACTCTCCATACAGTGACGTGGTCAATGTTACCTTGTACAGCAGCAACTTGTCTGACGCTGACATTAGGGTTGTCGTCAACTGCACGAAGAATTGCCTCGTCCATTGCAGGTGTCCTCGTCGCTCTAGGTTTCCCCAGTCGCGAGTCATAGGCTGCAATGTTCCGTGCTCCCTAAGACGCCGATCAATTGCTTCGAACGTCTTCCTGTCGGGACACCTTCGTTCTGGAAATCTGTCTCGATACAAACGTACCGCGCCACGGCTATTGCCCCTTGCTAATCCATACATCAAATGGGCATCTGCCACCTCCGCATTTGTAAACATTGCACTGACTGCAAAACCACGTTCGTGATGAACACTAACCTGTTGATGCTGCGTACTGATGTGCTTGATGCTAGTACTGTAGAGCAATGAGTCGCATGTCAACACAAGCACCGAAGTCAACATTACCTTCCTTCAATTGGGGCAACTGGCGGTGAATCGAGGAAGTACAGTACATACTGACGAAACTAAAATGAGCTCTACGATGGAAATTAAGCGTTTCCGGACACATGTCCACATAACATCTTTTCTTTATTTGTGTGTGAGGAATGTTTTCTGAAAGTTTGGCCGTACCTTTTTGTAACACCCTGTGTTTTGTTCTTAGCATAAGATAGTTTAAGTAGTGTGTAAGTCTAGGGACCGATGACCTTAGCAGTTTGGTCCCATAGGAATTCACACACATTTGAACATACAGGCAGTGGCTCCCCCTCTCAGTAAAGCGTGGGTCCCATCGCTCAGGCCTCTCAAGTCACAACGGCGACTGAGGGCGACTTTATCACCTATAGATAGAGGCACGGAGGAACCAGAGTTTGCACCCAGCATTCGGTGAGCGCGTCCCCCTAATGCCACCCGATGCGACCTGCGGCCGGGAAGTGGGGAAACAATATGAGTATAAAGGAAGTGCTATGTAACAAAGAGCCTCATTCTAGAGGTTTTTCACCTGAAGATGGCGGCAAGGTACCCAGTCGGAATAACATGTTGCATGAACAACTGCACCTGGCCGGACACCTAAGAAAAATACAAACAACTGATTTGCTAAGAAAGCTCGCAATCACACGGAACGTAATCATATCGTAGAAAACATAAAATGTTCCGCAATTTTTGTCATATAAGTATTAAATGAGGGATAACTCAACAGTTTAAAATATCTCCTCTTTGTTTTCATTATTCAAAACGAAATGCTTAGAATTGTGTTTGTGGCTCATAAAAAGCCATCTTTTACGCATGTGTTTAAATAATTGGGAATATCAACCACAGATGAATTTTTTGTTAATAATCCATTTGAGTTTCGATTTTTCGCAAAGACCTGTCTCTGAGAAGACCCGAAACTCAAATGCATTATATATACAAAAGAGTCTGGTTGATGTTTCCAGCTGTTTGAACACATGCATACAAGATGAATTCTAATCATTTCGTTCTGAGCAATGAGAAATATTCAAGATATTTTAAATCACTAATATATCATTCATGACAGAAATCGCTGAACATAAACCTATTCTGATATATACTACGTGATTACATTAGGTGTGATGTATGACTTTGTTGGTAAATCAACTAGAATGAAATGTAATCTGCATTCTCCTGTACTGGATCCAACTATAAAGTAGGAGGACTAAGTACGTGAGCTTCTGTGGTCAGTGACAATTTACACGCGGAAATGAAACTTATGTCAGGTATCAGCAGTGTTTTCTTTGCAGGACTGCAAATTTTTGTCACTGAAGAAGACCCGTAATGTACCAAAAGGGAAGTGATTACAATCTGTGCATAAGGTCGCTCCTGAGTAAGAGTTAAGACACACTGCGTGTACCATTGACACCGGGGCTTAGAGCGCAGAAAGGGGAGTCTGTTGTATGTTTGCACTTTTCAGAATTTCACCTCTAGTCAGCCACGTAAAACAAATTTCATAAACAAGAGGATACTTGTTTTTCAACTTCCGATTCGTTGCGGAATGGAAACGACAGTGAAAATTAAAAATGTTTTAATTGCAATATCTTACAGCTCTTCTCTACGTAGTCATCACTCCAACATGGGCATTTGTCGTAGCGTGGTCCCAAGTTTTTAATATCTTTATCGTAGAAGACTGTCCTTTCTGCCATTTCCCTCCAGCTCGCTGTCTTGCCGAAACGCTGTACTCACAGCCAGTGGTTCATGTAAGCGAAGAGATGAAAATCAGAGGCAGCCAAGTCTTGGCTGTAGGGTGGGTCATCACACACTTCCCGTCGAAAACGTGAGCAGCGTTTCTGTAACACCTGCAGTGTGCGGCCGAGCATTGCCACCGAGGACACGCGTGTCATGTAAGTTATGGGGGCTGCATGAAATCAGGCGAAACCCTCCAGCATGAAAAAATAAAATGGCAGTACCTGGGAGATTCTACTGCTCTAAGCGTCTTTACGTGCTCAATGTGCTCTAAGCACTGAAAAGGGCGACATGGCGCGACTGGTGAGCGTAGTAGAGACATCGTACAACAACTGCTCAAAGTTTCATTGGATCTTCACTGTGGTTTTAATTTCGTGAGGCATCGGAGGTTGAAAAAAATATCCCTCGTATTTTATTATTCCTTTCCGAATTTCGTGTGTGCTTCAGTCTTTTTATGCAGTTGCAAAAATTACTCTGGTAAAGTAAGGTTTCCTCAAATATGAAAACCTGTTCCAAGGTACAACATGATCGTGTATCTGGGAGCAACTATTCAAATCTAAAAATGTTGTAATCCATAAAAATCTGTCAGCATTTAATTTAATAACCTATGCATTACACGGAAACTGTGCTACATGCCAATAACCAGCAAGTGAAATCAAGAAGCATTATCAAAAACCAGTTACAAGTTAAAAGCACTGTCAGTCATTTGCATTTATCATGTGCTCTACGGTAAAACACCACATTCCTATTCAAGACAAGACAGTCTATCACTGACGAAATGTGGCTTAGCCGTCCATTATGTTACGTAATTAGTTTTAAAAATCTATATAGAATTTTACTCAGCTTAAAACTAACTGAATAATGAACAATATCCTCCAGATGGTATTAATATATTATACAGCACTTACATACGCAGAGATCGAAATATTTATAAACGCTCCCCAAATCATAACCTCATGTCTCCCAAGAGCGGAAATAGCAGAAAATGCCAGACACTGTCTATGGTGGTTTCTACTGAGCGCGCCAACGTGCGATTCTAGGATAAGTCACCATATTGAAACACCGACCAGGAAACGTGTTCCTTGGTACACTGGCGTGAAGTTCCTTCTGACATGTATGCACGACAGACGGAACAGGCATTGCGGCAACTACAGCAGTTACGAAACACATTAAATATGTTCGCAGCTGCGAATGTGGACTACCGTCAGCAGTGTAATGGAATGACGACAGCGAAAATTTCTGCCCGACGGAGACTCGACCCCGGCTTTCATACATTGTGACAAGTTTGGGTCTGGCCGGAGAGCCAAAGTGGTTGAGTCGACGACCGCTCGCAGTAGGCGGGAAATCCGGGTTCGAGTCCCGGTCGGGCAGAAATTTTCATTTGTCGTCATTCCATTATACAACTAATGGTTGTCCATATTCTCAGCTGCGAATACATTTCAAGTACAACACTCTCCCCTACGGTCTGACAGGAAGGAACTTCTGTCACTGAGTTTATGTTTGGAAGAGCATAGCTATAGACGTAACAGGCAATGAAACTATCCACCCGGTCAGCTTTACTGTTCACAAAGAGGATCGAGGAATCTTACAAAGACACTTTACTATGAAGGTCATATGAAGCGGCCGCGGATATGTGTGTGTGTGTAATATATAAAGGGAAAGGGGGCACCCCTTCACTCCTGAATTTGAAAAATGATTAAATAATAAAATTATTACTTGCACCTAACTTATTAGTAATTCTGTTTTGACGTCACTAGTGCAATCCATTAAACCACTATGTACGACTGCTGTTAGGTAAATGAGACTAGAAAATCACATTTTATTTTAAAAATTCGTATTTTCTTACAATTGTCTATACGGTGTAAACGTTTGGCAGACACATCCTGAAGTGCCCTCTATGAGCTTAACATCGCTCTCAGCTGTATCATTTACAACTTTCCGTTTCAGTTTGGTAACCGTATGCGAAGCGTGGACAAAATCTTCGCTTTCATGCCGCTGTGGAGGATTTGTCTTAAGGAATTCAACTGGAAAAGCGAAATCCAGTAAAAATATTATTCTACAGACACAAACTGCTTCATCTCATTCATACTTTAGGACTTTTGATTGACTCTACTTGAATAATTTTAATATTTTCGTCTGATGGTTCTACCTCACGAAAAATTTGTGTCTGATATGAGCAAAGTGACAGAACAGGGGACAGGTACCGTAAAACATATTTCAGTATTTGTAAATCCACGCGTGAGCCCGCTCTATCAGCAACCTAATATTCACACAACTTTCGAAGGGATGCTAGAACCCAAATACAGTGACCCAGATCATGTTCCGCCTGCATGGTCAGAAGGAAAATATTGAACATAAACGTTTTCAAGCAATAAACAGCTTTCGCAATTCACCTTGCATGATGGATAGTCCCTGGAACACGTAAACATACTCTGCGAGGCAGTTCTTAAGTATGAGCGACCATAGTATATCTAATATATACTACTCTACAAAGACAAGTCGTTTTTTAACGTTTTTGCCCAAAATCTCGAAAAATTCTTGAAGATTTACTTCCAAAATTTACACGATGCTCTAACGTTCGGACGGACATAATTTTATGTCCGTCTGAACGTTAATTATAACATCGTGTAAATATTGCAAACATATAAGAGATGTTGTAAGAAAATCTCAAAAATTTCTTTACCTATTTGCTTCAAATTTTTACACGGTACTCTAATAAACGTTCCGACCGACATAGGCTAAACATTTTTTAACAACAATGTACAGGTTTTCTGTTAAAACAAACCGCGAGAAAGCACGTGCGGTGTCGTTTTCTTTATTGCAGTCAATTTTAACTACAATAGCGGAGCATTTTAACCATTAGACAAATTGTCTCTCCCATATACATACTTCCCCCTTTTATACAATTTTGAAAACAAAAGTTATACAGACAACTATGTACTGTTTTCTTTCTCGCGGCAGTTTTGCACAGAAAACAGGGGAGTTATATTTATGTACGTATTTATGACTTATGATAGAATACTACTATGGAATCTGAATCGTCCGAAACTTTGTAATCCTACCCGTTTGCAGATTAAAACTATACGAAATACCGTCAGTGAAACTACTGTCCTCAGAGATCCAATACCAGGAGATGTATGTCGTATCCCGCATACCAATGATCCCAGCGATTTACCCATTCATTTTATGCGACTTCAGTTCCCAATGAAGGATTCTTTTGGAATAACGATTAACAAGGCTCATGGTCAGAGAGAAGGAGAAGAGGTGATTAGCAGAAACGAGCAAGAGGAAGAGGAGATTAATTAGAAAAAAAAGATGGAAGAGAAGATGAACAAAAAAAGAAGAGAGGGGGTGGGGAGATGGACAGAGAGAGGGGTCAGAGAGAGATTAGGACGTACATCCAATTCCCATACATATTTAGCAGTTACGAAGCATTGCTGGATTCACTAGTACTTCGATATAATCGTCTCTAGGTTGCTGGGCACTCAAAGTGTTTCGAACAAACTTGAGGGTTCGAGACACATCGACTTTATTTAAGTGTTCCTTGACGTTTCCTTGCTGAAGTTAAATTCCAAACCGGTTTGGAATTTAACTACAATATTAGACCAAGTGTCAGGTCAAGTTTCTAGAGCTCACCTTTTTCTCAAAACCTCTTCTGAGAAGAATTTCATATTTATGACACCTGGAAGGTAGATACAAGATGTTTAATTTTTTCCAGTCAAAAAATCGCACCAGTGAAAACCACATATTGGAGCCTGCTTTGTCAAAAGCTAAAGCGTTGACGTAGGAGTGAAAACCTCCTTCAGTGAGGGTATCATTGACAACTTTTCCCCGCTATTTTCCGGAAGTGAAACGATCAAACATGCATAAAATTATCTGCATTAAATAGGGGGATTTATTTTTTACTTTTAAAAATATTTGTACAAAATTCATGTTATAACTACATTCAAAAGCACACAGCTTACTGGACCGTTTTATTATGTATTCGCTTCCCTCTTGCTTCTCCACAGCTGCCTCTGTTCGGTCAGGAGTTCCGTCTCGAGTAACTGGTGGTCGATTACATGAAAGAAACTTAGCCCTTCTGTCAACCGTCGATTGGTCAAAACCAGCTCTTCTTCAATATAACTGGTATTCAAAGCAAATGTGAAGTTATGAAGCTGTTTCTTCTCGCTGATTAACCTCTGAACGATTTTCCGGTGTGTAACTGGGTATTTATTTGTATTCATGTAAGATAGGTATAGGTTTGTAAGCTCCTGCATCGCCATTTCTGCTTTTCTCAATAAATCATCACAGACAGAGTGGCTCTTTGACGCGCAGTTAATTTACGGACCGAGGAGTATAAACGGAAGCTATTAACATACGAATGATGTTGTCCGGGCTGAGACACAAAGAAGAATGGCCTATCTCTCTGCTCTTGTCCTATCACTGAATTGTCGCGCCATCCAACGAATGTGGTGTGTGATATGAGGACGGATTAAGTTAAGGAGGCTGAAGTAAGACACGGCGTACTTAGGTAATGAACGTATTTATCAAACAGAAGGAATATTATGAGAACATTATGTTTTTCTTCTTTTCTGCGTCTTTCGATTCTGAACCTCGGGACACCCCCCCCTTCCTTTTATACTACTGACCCGACATTTCACACAGCTCATTTTTGTAGGGAACGAAACCATACTGGAGGGTAGCCCAAGAAAAATTAACAGAAACTGAACAGTACCAGAAAGTTCACCAATGTTTCGTAGTGTTGGCATCGCGGCTTTTCTTTCAGACAACGGGAAAGACAGCAAGATTAAGCTATCCACTGCCCTGGCACACTACAGCAACACCAACGACCAGGAAGGAGCGTTACCTACGTCTACAACTATAGTGTGGAAATCACTGAAGTGAACGGCAGAGGGTACTTCCCACTGTACCAAGTTTTAGAGTTTCCTTCAGTTCCGTTCGCATTAGAAGCGCGGAAAGAATGTTTGGTTAAATGTGTGCGCGCGCGCTGTAGCTAGTCTAACTTCGTCTTCATGCTCCTCACGAGAGCAGCGATGTGGGGTTTGTACTGTGTTAATAGATTCACCGCTAAATTTTGGTTCATGAAACTTTGTATGTGGAATTTCGCGGATAGTTTGCGACCTTCACGCGGCTGCCGGATCCGGTTTTTCAGCACCTTCTCGACGCTCCACCACGAGACAAACAAACCTGCGACAGTCTGAGCTGCCCGTCTCTGTAGATAATCAGTATTGTGTGTTAGTCCTCTGTTGCGGATCCCACGCACTTGAGCAGTTTGTAAGATGGGTCACCCAAGTGTTTAAGGAATTACCTTCGTTAACTCATGTTCACCAACGCTCTACCAAGAAACTAAACTCTTTAAACTACTTTACCTAATGTTCTAACACAGTATTAATGGTGTACTGCTGACGAAGTCACGACGATTATATATCGGGGCGTAACGTTGCAAAGCGGTATGAAGTGGAACGAATACGTGAAGACAGTAGTGGGAAAAGCGAATGGTCGACTTGGGTTTATTGGGAGAGTTTGAGGAAAGAGTAGCTCACCTACTAAAGAGTCCGCGTGTAGAAGATGCGTGCTAATCAATCTTGAGTACTGTTCGAGTGTATGGAATGCCCACCAGGTAGGATTAAAGGAAGACGACGAAGGTGCTAGGATTGCTACAGGTGGGTTCGATCAACGAGCGATTGTAACGGAAATGCTTTGTGAACTCAAATAGGGAAACCCAGCAGGGAAGACGACGTCCTTTCCGCAAAACTTTGTTGAGAAAGTTTAGAGAACAGGCATTTGCAGATGACGGCAGAAGTATTCTTCTGCCGCCATGGCACATTTCGCGAAAGCAGCTCGAAGAAAAGGTAGGAGAATAGGGCTCACACAAAGGCTCATAGACAGTCGGCTCCCCTTCGCCTCATTTGCGAGTGAACCAGGGAATAAGGTTACTGGTGATCGTACATGGTACCCTCCGCTGTATACTATATGGTGGCTTGTGGGTTTTGCATGAAGGTGTAGTCCACACTGAGCCCATGAATATATGAATGTCCCGTTTAATATCCCCACCAACTGTTACCCAAATATTTGTATTAATTGACTTATTCCAACTGTGGCAGTCACATTTGTGCCACAGGATACCACCTTTTCCCGTCTTGTGAAGTGCGTAAGTTTACATTTCAGAACATTTAAAGCAAGTTGCCATCTTTGCACTACTATGAAGTATTATCAAAATTTCACTGAATATTTGTGCAGCTTTTTACAAACTATACTCATTATAGATAACCGCATCATCTACAGAGATCCTAAAGTTACAGTTAATATTGTTATCGTGGTGCAGGGTGATCATCTTTCCGGGGTGTTTATCGTCATTTGGAATACAAACTTCAAAAATGCTGCATGTAGCAGACAGCATTTACGGCCTGTCCAGCTTCGAGAATATCAGTCTAAATGCATCCCAGATACCGCTGCCTATAACTTTCCTGGCAAGCTTTGTCGCCTCATTATCTCGTCAGTTCGTTAGGCCAAGAGCCCAAATTCCCTTAATTAAGGTTGAAAGATGACCTTCACTGATATACACTACTGGCCATTAAAATTGCTACACCATGAAGAAGACATGCTACAGACACGAAATTTAACTGACAGGAAGAAGATGCTGTGATATGCAAATGATTAGCTTTTCAGAGCATTCACGCAAGGTTGGCGCTGGTGGTGACACCTACAACGTGCTGACATGAGTAAAGTTTCCTACCGATTTCTCATACACAAACAGCAGTTGACCGGCATTGCCTGGTGAAACGTCGTTGTGATGCCTCATGTAAGAAGGATAAATGCGTACCATCACGTTTCGGACTTTGATAAAGGTCGGATTGTAGCCTATCGCGATTGCGATATATCGTATCGCGACATTGCTGCTCGCGTTGGTCGAGATCCAATGACTGTTAGCAGAATATGGAATCGGTGGGTTCAGGAGGGTAATACGGAATGCCGTGCTAGATCCCAATGGCCTAGTATCACTAGCAGTCAAGATGGCAGGCATCTTATCCGCATAGCTGTAATGGATCGTGCAGCCACGTCTCGATCCCTGAGTCAACAGATGGGGACATTTGCAAGACAACAACCATCTGCATGTACAGTTCGACGATGTTTGCAGCAGCATGGACTATCAGCTTGGAGACCATGGCTGCGGTTACCCTTGACGCTGCATCACAGACAGGAGCGCCTGTGATGGTGTACTCAACGACGAACTTGGGTGCACGAATGGCAAAACGTCATTTTTTCGGTTGAATCCAGGTTCTGTTTACAGCATCATGATGCTCGCATCCATGTTTGGCGACATCGCGGTGAACGCACATTGGAAGCGAGTTTTCATCATCCCCATACTGGCGTATCCCCGGCGTGATGGTATGGGATGCCATTTGTTACACGTCTCGGTCATCTCTTGTTCGCATTCACGGCACTTTGAACAGCGGACGTTACATTTCAGATGTGTTACGACCTGTGGCTCTACCCTTCATTCGATCCCTGCAAAACCCCACATTTCAGCAGGATAATGCACGACCGCATGTTGCAGGTCCTGTACGGGCCTTTCTGGACACAGAAAATGTTCGACTGCTGCCCTGGCCAGCACACTCTCCAGATCTCTCACCAACTGAAAACGTCTGGTCAATGGTGGCCGACCAACTGGCTCGTCACAATACGCCAGTCACTACTCTTGAGGAACTGTGGTATTGTGTTGAATCTGTATGGGCAGCTGTAGTTGTGCACGTCATCCAAGCTCTGACTCAATGCCCAGGCATACCAAGGCCGTTATTACGGTCAGAGGTGGTTTTTCTGGGTACTGATTTCTAAGGATCTATGCACCCACATTGTGTGAAAATGTAATCACATGTCAGTTCTAGTATAATATATTCGTCCAATGAATACCCGTTTATCATGTGCATTTCTTCTTGGTGTAGTAATTTTAATGGCCAGTAGGGTAGTTTACCAGATTACAAAAAGGGTAAAACTAAATGTAGTCGATCTCCCTTCATATCAGCAACAGCATACATATGTGCTCAATACATAAATTCTCGTTTGCTGGTGTTCGCTGAAGCAGTACTTGAGCGGGGTCAGGCTGCGGGCCTGGAACTACCGAATGCACCGTTGGATATCTGCTGTTAGGGTACCTTTTCACAAGAAGCGAGGCGAATGTGTCGTTACTGTAGGTTGGACGGCTGTACCGAAGACGACGGAAGACATTTATCGAGTTTTGTTGTTGGAGACCCTAGACGGCAGTAGACACTGTAGTAGGCGAATTAAAGCAGCAGTTTCTTGCATCTCCAGTTGGTACATTAACTGCAGTTTTTGAAGCTATTGCTGTCTTTCTTTTAAAGTGAGAACCTCCCAGATTTAAGTAAAGTACCTGATAGTGAAACTACCACTTAAATTGTTTTTATGAAAGACTGACCTACAGAATTTTGCCTGACCAAGACATCACAAACTTAACCCATTTATTTATTACCTACAGTATTCAAGCCCAACGCAATCTGAGTGCCATACATAGAAACATGACTTCCAACAATTAACACAAAAGGATGAGCCCGAATTGCAAGAAATTCTGACAATAATACAAATCCAAAAAATATGAAATTAAAGAAATATGAAACTACCTCCAACTCTTGTTAACTGTCTAAAGTCATTTCAATCACGAATCCCAACTGTGAAAACCTCATTCTTTTTCATGTCATTTACCTCACAGAAAATCTTCATAACACGAACTACAGTAAGTAGCAACTACAGTGAGCTAAATAAAAGGATTCTAACTGCTACAGACTAACTGCTACAGACTAACTGCTACAGACTAACTGCTACAGACTAACTGCTACAGACTAACTGCTACAGACTAACTGCTACAGACTAACTGCTACAGACTAACTGCTACAGACTAACTGCTACAGACTAACTGCTACAGACTAACTGCTACAGACTAACTGCTACAGACTAACTGCTACAGACTAACTGCTACAGACTAACTGCTACAGACTAACTGCTACAGACTAACTGCTACAGACTAACTGCTACAGACTAACTGCTACAGACTAACTGCTACAGACTAACTGCTACAGACTAACTGCTACAGACTAACTGCTACAGACTAACTGCTACAGACTAACTGCTACAGACTAACTGCTACAGACTAACTGCTACAGACTAACTGCTACAGACTAACTGCTACAGACTAACTGCTACAGACTAACTGCTACAGACTAACTGCTACAGACTAACTGCTACAGACTAACTGCTACAGACTAACTGCTACAGACTAACTGCTACAGACTAACTGCTACAGACTAACTGCTACAGACTAACTGCTACAGACTAACTGCTACAGACTAACTGCTACAGACTAACTGCTACAGACTAACTGCTACAGACTAACTGCTACAGACTAACTGCTACAGACTAACTGCTACAGACTAACTGCTACAGACTAACTGCTACAGACTAACTGCTACAGACTAACTGCTACAGACTAACTGCTACAGACTAACTGCTACAGACTAACTGCTACAGACTAACTGCTACAGACTAACTGCTACAGACTAACTGCTACAGACTAACTGCTACAGACTAACTGCTACAGACTAACTGCTACAGACTAACTGCTACAGACTAACTGCTACAGACTAACTGCTACAGACTAACTGCTACAGACTAACTGCTACAGACTAACTGCTACAGACTAACTGCTACAGACTAACTGCTACAGACTAACTGCTACAGACTAACTGCTACAGACTAACTGCTACAGACTAACTGCTACAGACTAACTGCTACAGACTAACTGCTACAGACTAACTGCTACAGACTAACTGCTACAGACTAACTGCTACAGACTAACTGCTACAGACTAACTGCTACAGACTAACTGCTACAGACTAACTGCTACAGACTAACTGCTACAGACTAACTGCTACAGACTAACTGCTACAGACTAACTGCTACAGACTAACTGCTACAGACTAACTGCTACAGACTAACTGCTACAGACTAACTGCTACAGACTAACTGCTACAGACTAACTGCTACAGACTAACTGCTACAGACTAACTGCTACAGACTAACTGCTACAGACTAACTGCTACAGACTAACTGCTACAGACTAACTGCTACAGACTAACTGCTACAGACTAACTGCTACAGACTAACTGCTACAGACTAACTGCTACAGACTAACTGCTACAGACTAACTGCTACAGACTAACTGCTACAGACTAACTGCTACAGACTAACTGCTACAGACTAACTGCTACAGACTAACTGCTACAGACTAACTGCTACAGACTAACTGCTACAGACTAACTGCTACAGACTAACTGCTACAGACTAACTGCTACAGACTAACTGCTACAGACTAACTGCTACAGACTAACTGCTACAGACTAACTGCTACAGACTAACTGCTACAGACTAACTGCTACAGACTAACTGCTACAGACTAACTGCTACAGACTAACTGCTACAGACTAACTGCTACAGACTAACTGCTACAGACTAACTGCTACAGACTAACTGCTACAGACTAACTGCTACAGACTAACTGCTACAGACTAACTGCTACAGACTAACTGCTACAGACTAACTGCTACAGACTAACTGCTACAGACTAACTGCTACAGACTAACTGCTACAGACTAACTGCTACAGACTAACTGCTACAGACTAACTGCTACAGACTAACTACTACAGACTAACTACTACAGACTAACTACTACAGACTAACTACTACAGACTAACTACTAGGAGGCATATGGTTAGCAAAAGAAAGATTTTGTTGAAGAGCAAACAATGTAATTAGAAAATTTTACCTTATTCGTGTGACATCCAGTTCTAAAAATTGTATAGTTGTCAATAGTTCCACTGCCCAAACATTATCAACCAAACATCCTCCATCATACACTTCCTTGCGTATTTTCTTATGAACACATCTCATCTTACGTTACAAAGCATGTCCTACCAACACAGAGTCTCCACTAAGAATATCATGTCCATACATTTCCCTATCCACTCTCTCACTGCTAGTCCGCCCAACTACAGAATCTCTTGCCAAGGGCGCAGAGCGCTGTCAGCGATATTAACACAGTCCATAGCGCTGCCAACATACAGACAGGCTACTTACAATAGTACCTTAATGAGTGAAGAGGTTTGTTACGGCACCGTGGCTCAGGCGGTAATTGCTGCTTCTACTGTGCTAATGCTGTTTTAGTCAAACCTCGTATTAAAATTCTGAAACTATTTTATGTGAAAAATACCGCTAAGATGCGTCGTGGTACGGAGTCCTCGTTCAACTCGACAAATCAGTTCTAATATCGGAAGAAAGTGGCAGGAATATACAGTGGGGTAACACGACCATTCCGGAGGCGGCAGTGTTCATTTATTGCGGTGCTCTCTCTTGTACTTCCTTACTCGCCAAACCAATGTAGAGTGTCCGGCAGAGTTTACTTCTCATTGTACCACGGAATAGCGATGCTTCCCACTTCACTAGCATACGGAGCGCGTCAAGAACCCTTTTCTGACTTACTGGGGTCTTGTACACGATACACCCACTTTCCATTAATTTTAATTAAGCAAACCTGAGAAAATGGGGTCTACGGCGTCATCTGTTTTAAGTTCGACAGTACCACTACCGCTTGAGGCAGCGGCGTCAATCCGTCGACGGTAACTGTCCACAGTCCACTGGGGTTGCCCATACCGCGCTGTGTCAAAAGTAAGTTTCAGTGTGCAACATTTAGGTGCATTTTATTTGAAGTATATTTTGGAATCATAGAGAAAAATAGAGCATACTACATTTTATCAGGTCTAATTTTTTTGTACTATAGGAAACATTTTATTCAAATAATTGGCGTATAATTTGCGAACTCTGCGTGTATGCGAGAAGTTGCTTGAAGTGGACGAAAATCGTTGTCTGCGAGGAGTGAATACCACAAAGTTATCTAAATTTGACTGCAACGTTTTTACTTCAAAAAATGCTTCAAATGGCTCTAAGCACTGTGGGACTTAACATCTGAGGTCATCCGTCTACTAGACTAAGAACTGCTTAAACCTAACTAACCTAAGGACATCACACACATCCATGGCCGACGCAGGATTCGAACCTGCGACCGTAGCAGCAGCGCGGTTCCGGACTGGAGCGCCTAGAGCCGCTCGGCCACAGCGTCCGGCGTTTTCATTTCGTTATTATGAACATGTTTCTGATATTTTCTAATCAAAATCGTTTGAATGTTACGCGCAAACAATAAAAAACTTGATTATTTTGATAAAACAGATTTTCATTTCTCACGATCTTCCTCGCTTTTATTTTCCAGAATGATTATCTTTCTTAGATGCTTCACTAATATACCATGTATTTTTGCAGTCATTTATATGAAAAAGTTATGACGTTTTTGAAAACAGTAATGTTTTTAATTTTTACGATATTTGATTTATTTAATTCTTGGTTGTGTTACCTATATGACATCAAAAAGAAACCTTTTGACAATTTATAAAAATTTTCCAGTAAAAACAGTCAGATTAATTTTTATAACAATTTTTGTAGCTCGGGTGCAATCCAACCCAGCGTGTCAAGCAGAAACGTGTCAAGTAAGGGCTAGTCTCGTCTTCGCAGTCTCTACGCAGAATATGTCTAGATTATTTACGTAATACTGATTCTTGTAACTTTGTAATTTGGCTTTCGCTGGATGACTGGGGTCTCTCTTCAAGGGCCTAGCACTTAGTTTTGGCGATTTCCTAAAGTGAAAAACGACTGTGACCATTCACAATGGACGATTTTTGTTTGCGTCCAGTGTCCTTTAGTAATATCTGGTACGGGTCCCACGCATCTGAGCGATATTCTAAAAATCGAGGTCGCCTTCCTAACCGAACGGCTTGCCGGCGAAGCAGCTCAGCGTGTTCGGTCAGGGGACGTGCAGCCATATATATATACATATATACATATATATATATATATATATATATATATATATATATATATATATATATATATATATATATATATAGTGAAGTGCTCATCGACGGAATTTAAAACATGTCATGAGGCATTTTCACTGAGGACATAACGACAGAGGAACAGATTGAAAGAAAACAAACTTTTAGTATCGCTGCCTTCGGTGCAAAAAGACCAAGATTCGATTCCTGATGTCATCTCACATTTTTTTCTGAGGTATCGAGGTCTGGGACGAGGTCCACTCAGCCTCGCGAGGCCAAATGAGGATTTCGTTGAATAAGGAAGCAGTAGCGTAATCAAGACTCGTCTACGACAATGGCCGCTGATCACAGGTCCCACGATCATAGATCGCTCCTCGTACTGCCTTATAGGCGGCAGTCGACCAGCCGAAACACGCCTAAGGCCGAAACCTTGAGTGATGTTTACGTTGATTATAAAACTGTAACAGTTTTTAGAGCACGCCGCTTTATACATCTGGAATTTGTTTCCGTGTAGATCTGGGTCTTCTATTTTTCGATAGTTGCTCTCTCTCTAACCTCAAACACTGCGCCCTCCGTGCCAACGCCTCGGGGTCTCGCTCGCTCTCCGCCGTTGTCTGGGCCCGACGCCAGTTTGGCTCGGGTGGTGTTTGCTTCTGGTGGACACGGCTGCCGCTCGTGCCGCGTTACTCACCGAGGCTCCGCGGCTCGCTTCTGAACTGGGGAGTTGTTAAGCTACACTGCAACGCGGCGGGTCAATGTCCTTTTTTGTTCTACTCGTGTCATTTGTGAAATACAAGGATCACAAGGCGACAAAAGTAATTTATGGTACAATTTGACTAAAAGAAGAGATTGAGTGACAGGACATATCCTGAGGCATCGAGGACTCGTCAGTTAGGTAATAATAGGACGTGTTGAGTGAGGGTAAACAGGTAGAGGCAGAGCAAGACAAGACTACAGAAAGTAGTTTAGAGTGATTGGGAGTTGCAGTAGTTACGCGTAAGATTAGATGGCTTGGAACGATAGCGTGGTGTATAGAGCTGCGTCAGTCCAGTCTTCAGACTGAAAACAACAACAACAACAACAACAACAACAACAGGTGGAAATTTTATACATCGACCACGGCCTCTCAGCCCGGAAGTTTTAACTGAAGACAACACCGGCCGTGAAAGCCTACATTGTATGAACAACAACAAACGTTTGCCAGAATTGCAATTCCAATCTCTTACATCCAAAAAGGAAATATTCTGACACATTCATCATCGCTCAGCCCAAACCGCTAAGGATAGAAACTTTTAATTTGAAGAGTGTTGAGCTTATATTGTAGCCATCGTTTAAAAAGGGATTTTTCGAAATTTCACCCTTAAGATGCTCAAATAGGGGATAAGTTTTTCTGAAAATCCTGCTATTAAAGCAATTTTGAAGCTTGAACTACGGAAATTGGTATTTAGTTTCTCTGTCAGAGATATAAAGAAACACGTGTTTCAGCGGTTTTAGAAAAATGGTTCAAATGGCTCTGAGCACTATGGGACTTAACATCTGTGGTCATCAGTCCCCTAGAACTTAGAACTACTTAAACCTAACTAACCTAAGGGCATCACACACATCCATGCCCGAGGCAGGATTCGAACCTGCGACCATAGCAGTCGCGTGGTTCCGGACTGAGCGCCTTAACCGCGAGACCACCGCGGCCGGCCGGTATTAGAAATTTAGCCCCCTATGGTGGTGAAATAATGGATGAAACTTATTTAATAAATCAGTGTTAAAAAACTAGTGAATAGCTTTTAAAGCTACGTCTATGAAAATTAGTAATTGATTTTTCGGTTGCAAATTAAAAAAAAGAAGTGTTACAGTGTTTCTGGAAATTCAGCCCCTTAGGAGGTGAAAATTTTTATGAAAATATTTCTTTAGGTTAAATTGGTATTTGACTACTAGAGATATATGCGTCAGGGGATGAAATTTTTTGTGGAAGTATCACCAAAAGAACTCAAAAGGCAGAATTAAAAGACTTCCGGCTCCAGCTACCAGAATCAGTAAAGACCATGTTTCTGTGTCTTATTTACCGTGAAAAGTTTGGAAAACGCTGCAATTTGTGAAAATATGAAAATACGATTAAAGAAAAACAAAAAATCTACGGAGACCATACTGTCTACGAGAGCGAAGCAACGGGCATTAAGCTAGTAATGCAACAAAAACGACTTCATAATTCTGATCTACAGACCTTACACCGAGAGTTGACATTATATCATTAACATGTAACACGTTGGCTAAATTTATAGAATGGGGAACGTCGGTGTTTCGTTTGAACTAAATGCTGTCGTTGGAATGCTTCTGAAAGAAGAGATCTGCTGCTGAAATCTATCTCAGATTCCAGCGTGCATACGGGGATGTGTGCAAGGACGCAAGCGGTGTTACAAAAGATGGTCGAAACACATCACACGCGAATACCACAGCGTCTGAGAAGAGCCTCTAAGAAATACCGCTACAACTGTCTCCACGGTACGCAGAAAGCAAAGAATTCACACCTTTTGGACAGGCATGTCACTGTGAATGACTCGCAACAAAAGTTGGCACTGAACGTAGTGCAGTGGAGAGAATGATCCAAAGCTTGGCTAAACGAAAAGTCTGATCTTTAACTGTGTCTAAACGAAGACGACTTTTTTCACACGTTTTTATTAGATCGCTTTGTTGTCTGTTTGTTTGGTACAGATTTTATTTTAAACTAACTTCCCGATTATCTAGAGACTTTAATCTTTCAACGTAACTCAGAATTCGATGACAATACAATTTTAGCTCCCTTTAGTATCTGGTATGTGGCTGAGGGCGCTTTATTTATCATTGCTGTTTCCCCCTCTTCCTGTTCCACTTGCGAATATTTCGTGCTAATAACAGTTGCTGAGAAGTCCCCGTGCGAGCTCTATTTTCTCTTAATCTTCGAGGTCTTTTCGTGAGGTAATGATAGGAGGAATCTATGTATTGGTTGACTCAAGCAATCCTGAAATTTAACAAATGTCCGGAACCGCGGACCGCTACGGTCGCAGGTTCGAATCCTGCCTCGGGCATGGGTGTGTGTGATGTCCTTAGGCTAACTAGGTTTAAGTAGTTTTAAGTTCTAGGGGACTGATGACCTCACATGTTAAGTCCCATAGTGCTCAGAGCCATTTGAACAAATGTCCGTTGTAATCTCAACAAAATGTTTGGAATCGACTGAAAAATTAGACACAACGAAGACTAAAAAATAGAATATTATTTAAATAAAAATTTTTCTACATAAGGTTTTTAATGTGGACTGAAAGTATAAAAAATGGTTCAAATGGCTCTGAGCACTATGGGACTTAACTTCTGAGGTCATCAGTCCCCTAGAACTTAGAACTACTTAAACCTAACTAACCTAAGGACATCACACACATCCATGCCCGAGGCAGGATTCGAACCTGCGACCGTAGCGGTCACGCGGTTCCAGACTGAAGCGCCTAAAACCGCACGGCCACACTGGCCGGCTGAAAGTATAAAATAATTTTCCCTAGCCCCATACTGATTCCTAACGCCATTCAGATAGTCATGAAAGTTTGTTCTTGTGAATTTTTAATAGCTATGAAAATACTCATGCAAATTAAAATGAAAAAATGGATCGCATGCAATACATTATTGGTGCATGAATAGTTCACCTCCTTGCTGTTATCTGTTGCATATGCCCCACGTTTTTCGTTTTAAATTATAGAAGTGTTTTCATAGCTATTAAAAATTCGCAAGCACAAATTTTCACAACCGTATGTATGGGACAAGGAGAAATTATTTTAGACTTACTGGTGCGTTTTAAAAACAATTCGTACCAGAAAATTTTATTTACATAATTTGTGAGTATTTTAACATGCGATGAAGTCTGGTTCCATCATCATTACTCTAAAACAAACCTCCCAGGGAGTGCAATGGCAACATTTCGATTCGTTATCATAAAAACAAACAGGCTGCGAACTTGGGAAAGCTTCTGGGCAGCGTCTTCTCGAATTCAGAGGGTTGAAATCTGGCTGATTTTCTTGATCCTGAAGAGAGAAACAACGGAGTCTGCTACATTTAGACACCTTCGAAGCTGCGTCGACCACCACCCTGGGAGGAAGATCGTCCTGCAGCGCCATAATACTGTTCTCGTGTCGGCGCAGGCAGTTCAGACAGTCAGGTGGGACGACGGCCTGCGGTCCTTTCGCTTCTGTTAGGACAGCGCTCCGAGGTTAAAGTCGGAGGACATACAAGAAGTGGTGAGTCGGTGCCTTCAAGCAGCCGCAAGGAAAAAAAAAAAGCAGGAGAAATATGAAAAGAAATCGACCTTATCTGAAAGTAAAAGTATCTAGATTCATGGAATGTCCGAAGAACAAAATTAATATTCCTAACAAGCAGTAAAGGAAACAAAAGAAAAATTCTGTGTAGGTATTAAAATCCATGGAGAAGAAATAAAAACTTTGAGGTTCGCCGATGACATTGTAATTCTGTCAGAGACGGCAAAGGACTTGCAAGAGCAGTTGAACGGTATGGACAGTGTCTTGAAAGGAGGATATAAGATGAACATCAACAAAAGCAGAACGAGGATAATGGAATGTAGTCGAATTAAGTCGGGTGACGCTGAGGGAATTAGATTAGGAAATGAGACACTTAAAGTAGTAAAGGAGTTTTGCTATTTGGGGAGCAAAATAACTGTGATGGTCGAAGTAGAGAGAATTTAAAATGTAGACTGGCAATGGCAAGAAAAGCGTTTCTGAAGAAGAAAAATTTGTTAGCATCGAGTATAGATTTAAGTGTCAGGAAGTCGTTTCTGAAAGTATTTGTATGGAGTGTAGCCATGTATGGAAGTGAAACACGGACGATTACAAGTTTGGACAAGAAGAGAATAAAAGCTTTCGAGATGTGGTGCTACAGAAGAATGCTGAAGATTAGATGGGTAGATCACATAACTAATGAGGAGGTATTGAACAGAATTGGGGAGAAGAGGAGCTTGTGACATAACTTGACTAGAAGAAGGGATAGATTGGTAGGATATGTTCTGAGACATCGAGGGATCACCAATTTAGTATTAGAGGGCAGCGTGGACGGTAAAAATCGTAGAGGGAGACCAAGAGATGAATACACTAAGATTCAGAAGGATGTAGGCTGGGAGATGAAGTTTGCACAGGATAGAGCAGCATGGAGAGCTGCATCAAACCAGTCTCAGGGCTGAAGACCACAACAACAACAAAGGGTTGCTCATTAATTTCAGTATGAACTTCATAAGAATCAATGTTTGTAACTTTCCTCGATGCTCTGTCTGTGAGTAGGCAATTTTATTGCCTATTTCAGCCACTGTTATGCTCTTCGAAACAGTGTCGAGTGAGTGTCAGAAGGTTCTCTTTGTTGACATGCACATTAAGTTTTGAGTTCTATTCGTGGGCGGTGGAAAAATAACTTCCTACGAGTCTTTGTTTTTTGTTGTCGTGGTCTTCAATCCCAAAAGAGCCACTCCACGCATGTCTATCCTGACTAGGGCGAAATGTAGAAAGATTAATAGTCGTAGTTTCCACTCTCAGAGCCGGTTATTGTGTGAGACATCGAGCATCTGCAAATTGATATTTTTTTGCCTCTTCCGTTTAAGTTCCTAGCGACTCAAACAAATCTTCGACCATTCGTGCTGCCTTTGTATTCACTCGATGCAGTTTCTAACAGTGTATCGAAGCCTGCCATTTATTCCATCAGCAACTGAACTTACTTCATCCTCATTTCCACTTCTGTGAGTTACTACTGGCAGCATACATTGGCTATAGACTTTCCGTTGAAGAAGTAGTGATAGTTTACTTCTGAATACATCATTCAGTTTTCCAAAAGACTTAACTCACTTTTGATTGACTGTTTATTTCTCTAAGTCTTCATCGGCTTGCAGTTTTCACTTTTTCTAATACATATTTGTTAACTGTTTCTGTAGATTCATCATTAATCTTTTCTATTTTGCTGCCAACACAGTGAGTGTACACTATTTTGGATTCACTGCAATAGTGGAAGAACAGAGAGCGAACTTCACTGTTCAGCAAGTCGAGGTAAGCGAGACGGGCGTTGGCACAAGTGGAGTCGATGAAGGGTGTAATAAAAGCATTAACAATAAATAAATGAGGAACAGTTTGCAATGACAATCAACAGGAAAAGTAAGAGAGAAAAATTAAAGCAGAAAGATACACAACTGGAAACAGCAGACGAGTACAAATATCTAGGGTAAATCATTTCAAGCGATAACAGGACCCAACTTGAGATTAATTATTGAACTCAAAACTGAGCTCTGTTCTACCAACAACTTCGGATCCTACTCTAGAAAGAACAGTTTCCATTAAGATCGAAACAGACACTCCTTCACTCATACTTTATCCCTATAACAACATATGGTCTAGAAACCTACACAATAACGAAACGCCGATGTGGCCGAGTGGTTCTAGGCGCTTCAGTCTGGAACCACGCGATCTCTACGGTCGCAGGTTCGAATCCTGCCTCGAGCATGGATGTGTGAGATGTCCTTAGGTTAGTTAGGTTTAAGTAGTTCTAAGTTCTAGGGGGCTGATGACCCCAGATGTTAAGTCCCATAGTGCTCAGAGCCATTTGAACCAATAACGAAACAGGTGGAAAACAAACTTCAAGCCGCAAAAATGAACTACTTACGAACTATGGACCAGAAAACTAGGAACGATAGGGTAAAAAAAAGGGAAGATGCTGGAATGTACGTGACGTTGAAAGAAGAAGTGACAAGAGCTCGTTTCAGATGTTTGGTCATGTTAAGCAAATGGACGAGGGCAAGATAGCAAAACAGTGGCTGCACACAGCTGTTGATGGTAGAAGACCGGTAGGAAGCCCAAGGAAAGAGATGGAGGATATAGGAAAAAGAGGAGTCAGCTGGTATACAGTTCTGAGAGAAGAGGGTACATGGACACATACAGGTGAAGAGCACTTGTAAATTTCACCTAGGCAACTGGAGTGAAAAACTGATGATGGATGATTGCAATTGCTCTTCAGGCGTACTATGACATTGTCTGAGGTTCTTACATCCTCTGCGGTGCTGACTACGTTACAACAACGGCTCCTTCTCTCTTCCTCTTTGGTTTAATCTGCGTCCATTTGGTGACAGTGAAATGAATTGGAGCGTCGGAAGGAGAACTGAAAACGGCGCCAGCCGTATAATTCCGCTCCTGCCCGAAAGCACAGAGCAAACACTCTGAGAGGCCCATTATCTTGTGGTCAGTGTGTGCAGTCGGCAGGCCGGCCCTCCGATAACGCTGTGTGCAGAGCCAAGCGTCATCGGTAGTTCGTTTCTGGGAACCACGCAGTTACCAGGACCATTCGCTTTTGTTACACTTGCACAAAGCATTTCGGCATTTTTCAAATTCCTCTACGCGTTGTTTTTACCATCTTACATTTAAAGATGCATCCTCCATGAAATTGCAGTCGCATACAGCACAACACTGAGCGTCTCTACACTAGCACTGTTTTATCAGTATTAAAGACGATGACAGTGATAACAGCCATGTTAGATCAGTTAGATAAGAACAGCCTCCGCATTGTAAACTAGTCTGAGCTCATAAGAGACAAGTCATAAGCAGGGCGTTTTCGAGGAATTACGATCGACGAGCTAAGTATCCAGAAAAAATGTAAAGCAAACGATGTCTGTTACCTTGATATTATGCATACTTCTTTGTTTCGAAGTGTGTGTGTGTGTGTGTGTGTGTGTGTGTGTGTGTGTGTGTGTGTGTGTGTGTCGGACTATATAAACGAACTCTCATACGCTACTGATCTGTAGAATTTGTTTTATATAAGTAGCAGGCCATGCTTCAGCGGCGAAAATGTCTTAGAACAAAGTCGTTGAATATGTTCCTGACAGGAAAGTGGAGAAACAGCTGCCTCAGTACTCAATCCGCCTTCCTCACCAAAAATCTTGGCATGCGAAAATATTCGCGGTCTTTTGTGCTGAAAGAATAGGAGAGAGACAATGACGGTGAAAGAGAGAGGAGACAGGGAGGCAAAGGGAGAGGAGACAGTAATGGAGAAAGTGGGAGCGATAGAAAGAGACGGGTGAAGATAATAGCAATGGGAGGTAAAGAGGGAGGAGATATTGATGGTTAGCAAGTGACAGTGGTAGTTAATAGGAAAGGGAGGTGGATGGAGATAGTAGCAGTGGGAGCAAAAAAGAGGAGACAGTGGAAATGAAAAATAGAGATGAGTGGAGACTGTACGTAGGGTTGGGTGGTCTGGACCCCCCCAGACCAGCAAAGTTTAGCACGTAGGTGCAGGGAAGGCACGTTTTAGATCGAAATTTGAAACACGTAAGTATAGGAGAAAAAGTTGAATTGGAGCCACCCCCGTCCTACAGATTTTCTGAGCTGCTTCGTTCTTTTGGTGCTGCAGTGATTCGCAGGTGTCGTCCTCTGTTGCCACAAGCCTCTTCCACGACCGTCTGTCGCGATCACTCAACACACACTTTCATCCACGTTGTGACCTAGCGAATGATGTTTTTTCCCATTTCCCCGTATGCAGTAAAAATCTTCGATACTGTGCCTCTTGAAACAGCAGACACTTCGTCTGCGGAGACACGCACCGTATCAGCACCAGCAACTTGCCCACGCTCGAATTCACCTAGCCGAGACACAGTGCACTCACCACTACACGGAACGCTGTTCTAACTACGACTGACAACGTGCTGAGGACGCTGCGCAGCTGCTGATCGTGGTCGAGCACGACAGAGCACAACCTGCAGGCTCGGGGGGCATCTACGTTTATGTGAAAGAGTGCATCTCCCGCGATGTTTTCACATTTTTGTCCAACCTCTATACATCAATACTGTCTAAGCATGTACAGAATTTGTTCTTATTTTCGATTAACACCAAAATTAGGTTTTTCCCTGGAAGTGGGCGGAATATTCGCGTCCGGAGAACTGGCCTGCACAATGCTCTGCGCAGGGGAAGAGGCACGAGAAAGCGATCCTAAGGCGGGTGCAGCACCGCTCGCTGGCTGTCTTAATCAACTTGATTTAAAAGGGCTCAAGAGCAAAAGGAAGAACTCACTTCGTGGTATAATTTCTGGTGCTGCAGTTCCTCTGCTGTTATTCTGTGATTTGATACACTTGGCCACATCGTCGCTTACCGAGACTTGGGAGTGGCATCAAGAAGGCAGACCTGCTCTAGGCGGGCAAACTACGGCAGGCGATGTGTTCCGCTCGATCATTCCATTTATCTCAATTTCAGCACAACTGTCACGTCCCGTGTCATAGATACTATGTCTTATGTACACATATATATCATTGCTCCATTAGGTTCTTTCCTTTCACTATCCCTTGAACTACACTTTTCAGCAATGCCACACGTCGTAAAATGTCTCCAACCACTCTAGCACTTTGATTCGCTATCTATTTTGCATTTTTTCTTGATTTGCCGCAAAATACCTAAATTCCTTTCTCATTCAACCCATCTGGCCTCCAGACACCAATTTTCAAAAGCTTGCAATCTTTTCGTTTCTGTCTTCTCCGCCGTCCACGTTTCGCACCATTATACGAGGGCAGTTCAATAAGTAATGCAACACATTTTTTTTCTCGACCAATTTTGGTTGAAAAAACCGGAAATTTCTTGTGGAATATTTTCAAACATTCCCGCTTCGTCTCGTATAGTTTCATTGACTTCCGACAGGTGGCAGCGCTGTACAGAGCTGTTAAAATGGCGTCTGTAACGGATGTGCGTTGCAAACAACGGGCAGTGATCGAGTTTCTTTTGGCGGAAAACCAGGGCATCTCAGATATTCATAGGCGCTTGCAGAATGTCTACGGTGATCTGGCATTGGACAAAAGCACGGTGAGTCGTTGGGAAAAGCGTGTGTCATCATCGTCGCAAGGTCAAGCAAGACTGTCTGATCTCCCGCGTGCGGGCCGGCCGTGCACAGCTGCAATGGCGGAGCGTGCGAACACACTCGTTCGAGATGATCGACGGATCACCATCAAACAACTCAGTGCTCAACTTGACATCTCTGTTGGTAGTGCTGTCACAATTGTTCACCAGTTGGAATATTCAAAGGTTTGTTCCCGCTGGGTCCCTCGTTGTCTAACCGAACACCATAAAGAGCAAAGGAGAACCATTTGTGCGGAATTGCTTGCTCGTCATGTGGCTGAGGGTGACAATTTCTTGTCAAAGATTGTTACAGGCGATGAAACATGGGTTCATCACTTCGAACCTGAAACAAAACGGCAATCAATGGAGTGGCGCCACACCCACTCCCCTACCAAGAAAAAGTTTAAAGCCATACCCTCAGCCGGTAAAGTCATGGTTACAGTCTTCTGGGACGCTGAAGGGGTTATTCTGTTCGATGTCCTTCCCCATGGTCAAACGATCAACTCTGAAGTGTATTGTGCTACTCTTCAGAAATTGAAGAAACGACTTCAGCGTGTTCGTAGGCACAAAAATTTGAACGAACTTCTCCTTCTTCATGACAATGCAAGACCTCACACAAGTCTTCGCACCCGAGAGGAGCTCACAAAACTTCAGTGGACTGTTCTTCCTCATGCACCCTACAGCCCCGATCTTGCACCGTCGGATTTCCATATGTTTGGCCCAATGAAGGACGCAATCCGTGGGAGGCACTACGCGGATGATGAAGAAGTTATTGATGCAGTACGACGTTGGCTCCGACATCGACCAGTGGAATGGTACCGTGCAGGCATACAGGCCCTCATTTCAAGGTGGCGTAAGGCCGTAGCATTGAATGGAGATTACGTTGAAAAATAGTGTTGTGTAGCTAAAAGATTGGGGAATAACCCGGTGTATTTCAATGCTGAATAAAACAACCCCTGTTTCAGAAAAAAAATGTGTTGCATTACTTATTGAACTGCCCTCGTAGAACTGTTCTCGGAATCTACATTTGCATAAATATTGTTCTATCTCAAGATTAATGTTTTTATGTTTGTAACTGATTCTTTTTGTGGAAGTGAGGTTTATAGCGCTTTGCATCGCACCTATAGAAGCCTGACGACAGCAGATACGTTCACACAGACGATGCTGTTTTAACGTCTGTGCACTCCGATCCAGCAGCAATTGCTACCAGTGACGACTGTGGCCGAAAGGTGTCAGCATCTTAAGGAGTGTGAAATCCTCAGTAGCGAAAACCGTGGATTTTTGAAATGAAACTACCTTCCGTGAATATTACGTCGTTTCTTAATTATTGCTGACTTCAAATGTTCAGCTGCTAGTGTGAATGAAGGTGGTGGTGATTTGAGATGAGGGGGCGCTCAAGATCATAGATATCGACGCCCTGACCAATAGTCAGCATGCCAATCTCGTGATTGGGGACGAAGACTACCCCCACACGCGGAGCAGTTTGTAATGCGTTAAAGTCTGCCTCCCTTCCCCACCAATAGGGATGAAGCCGAACAGTTCACAGAATGTCACTACCCTCGTAACACTGGAATCAAAATCGGCGAGGATGGTGGGCAGATCTCCATCGAGACTGAGGGCTGCCCAAAAACAGTACGTAAGACAGTAGAAGACAGCAGAGCTCACAAAGTGGTGGATCCTCCAGCTGGACGAGGAAGCCACGTGTTAGAAGGCTACGTTCGATGCGCAGCCTGGTGAGCAGAACCTCCTCCCAGTGACTGTGTGGTCGGTTTCGCAGTTTGTCTTCTGTCACCTTCAACCGTTCAGTCTCCCACTGACGTATGATGGGGCTGTCAGAAAATAATATGACGGCATGCAACGGAAGGGGACTGACGGACAACTCCATCCCGACATGCTTCCTTGGCTGCTTCGTGGGCCACGTCGTTTCCCTCTATCCCGATGTGGTCAGGTAACCAGCAAAAGATCATCTCCTTGCCACAGTCGCTGGAAGGAGTCACGGATGAGCTGAATTAACTCGTCTACTGGATACATTTGGTGAAGTGCTTGTAATGCACTAAGAGAGTCGGAACAGACAAGAAACCTAGTGATGTCTGTGAATCCTCTCCAGTGCCATCATAATGTCTATATCTGTGCAACATAATTTGTGAAATGTTACGAAAGGAGCACTTTCATAACTGTCAGGGAAAACACGGTAACAACCGAGGACATTCTCTTGCTGGGATCCATCCGCATAAACAATGATAAAACTATGGTATGTACTTAAAATGGAAGAAAACGAAGTTGTAAAAACAATATGGAGGGCAAGTTTTCTTGTACCGCGTCAAACTTAAAATCAATTTGGGCCTGTGAAGACAACAACGCGGCAACGCATTCCATCCCTGGGTGTGTATTCTGAGGTCTGATATATCCAGATCCTTGAGACAGCCAAAATGGCATGGTCGCATTGGGCCGATTCCCTAACAGCCGTTCAGAGTTGGGTTGGACACTGAACTAAATACCAATGACTGAAGTGACGCTGAGATTTTCAGTGCCTGTCGGGCCAAGAGAATAAGTCGTCAAATTCAGAGTGGTTGTTGACCTCTGCACACAGACTCTGAACTGGGCTGGTCCGAAAGGCTGCAGTCGATATCCGAATACCCTCATGGTGGACAGCATCTAACATCTTGAGATAGGAAGGACGGGGAGATCCATAGAGTACGCTGCCATAAGCTAGACGTTATCGAACAACGCCCTATAAAACTGCATGAGGCGGGACCTGTCAGCTCCCCGTGCTTTCCGCCAAGGTAATTCAAAATATTCAATGACTAGAAGCCCTTTGTTCGTAGGTCTTTCAGGTGAGAAGCACATTACAATAATTAAGTTATTTAAAGAGGAAAGTAATTTGCATATTTATGGGTTATCTAAATTTGTTCTTTTAATAAATTGTTCATAAAAGCTGTTAAGTTGTGATCTGCCTAATATTGATATAGAACTAACTAAGATGGTTCTCAGCCAATCAGAGGACAGTATGTTCATGTGTACCTGGTGGGCTACAAGAGTCTCTTTGTGGAGTCTTAATGGCCTTCAGAGTTGAGCCAGCATGACAATAAGTCGTGTGTATTAGGAGCTCTGATTAAATACAATAATTCTGCGGAATTATGAATTAAATTTAGCTGTGGAGTGCCGCAAAGCAATCGCGAACAAGTGAGAAAGCGAAAGAGTGAAATTCCGGTTTTTGTGAGTAAACTGTGATTTTTGAATTAACTGAAGTTCATGTGGCATTTGTATATTAGAGCGGACATTATGTTACATATAATCCGTTTTGTAATCTTTCTGCTAAGAGGTTCCGTTAATTACCATAAGCTGGCCATAATGAGTGACTGTGTTTTCGTGTGAATGTCGGAACACAGCTCAATGTTTTATACAAAACTAGTAGGAATATACCGACGTTTTCGATTTAAACTTTCATTTAGAAGGTATGTCATCTTGAAACTGGAAAACATGACATGCCCCCTTTAGATACATGTAATGCGACAGATTCTACTATGGCTCACCCAGTCGAGAAACATTATCCGTTTCTAACAGGGCAGGCGTCGCTGCAGAAAAAGATGTGAGTGGAAATTTACTATAAGAAGAATTTGTACCCGCGCCGTTGCAGAAGGCATTTTATCCTTGTACGATCCAGGCTGACACTTCTACATCAAAATTCCTGTACTGCTCAATAGTGTACAAAGTGCAGGGGTTGGTCGATGATAGGCTACGGAACGAAATAGGTCTAGTGAACCTATGACCGGAAATGTTTTCCATGCTAGAGACCATTTATTCAGTCAGACATTGTTACAGAGACTATGGTCTAATATGCAGCCACAGTTACAGTATGTGTTGAAGATGGTTTCCATGTGACTCAACGCAAGCATCTACGCGCCGTAGCATGTCAGGCTCTCACGTTCAAGTCGGCCAGTCTGCATCCGAACAGTGTCAAAGGCAGCATAAATACGCTGCTCCAGTATCTCCACATCTGGAATGGCTCTACATACACGATACTTTCGAGATGACGCCATAACCAGAAATCGCACGGGTTGAGATCGGGTGAACGAGCAGGCCATGCAACTGGACACCCTCGTCCGATTCACCGACCCGGGAAGACACGACTGACAAGGGAACCTCCCCATCGCACCCCCCTCAGATTTAGCTATAAGTTGGCACAGTGGATAGGCCTTGAAAAATTGAACACAGATCAATCGAGAAAACAGGAAGAAGTTGTGTGGAACTATGAAAAAAATAAGCAAAATATACAAACTGAGTAGTCCATGCGAAGATAGGTAACATTAGGAGACTGGGAGTCAAGGAGCGCCGTGGTCCCGTGGTTAGCGAGAGCGGCTACGGAACGAGAGGTCCTCGGTTCAAGTCTTCCCTCGAGTGAAAAGTTTAATTTTTTATTTTTAGTTTATGTGACAAACTCTTATGTTTTCATCACTTTTTTGGGAGTGATTATCACATCCACAAGGAAACCTAAATCGGGCAAGGTAGAAGAATCTTTTTACCCATTCGCTAAGTGTACAAGTTAGGTGGGTCGACAACATATTCCTGTCATGTGACGCACATGCCGTCACCAGTGTCGTATAGAATATATCAGACGTGTTTTCCCGTGGAGGAATCGGTTGACCTATGACCTTGCGATCAAATGTTTTCGGTTCCCATTGGAGAGGCACGTCCTTTCGTCTACTAATCGCACGGTTTTGCGGTGCGGTCGCAAAACACAGACACTAAACTTATTGCAGTGAACGGAGACGTCAATGAACGAACGGACAGATGATAACTTTGCGAAGATAAAGAAAGTAAAATTTTCAGTCGAGGGAAGACTTGAACCAAGGACCTCCCGCTCCGCAGCTACTCACGCTAACCATGGGACCAAGGCGCTTCTGACCTCGTATGTTCCTTGATGTTGCATATCTTGCGCATGGACTACTCAGTTTGTATATTTTACTAATTTTTTTCATAGTTCCACACAACTTCTTCCTGTTTTCTCGATTGATCTGTGTTCAGTTTTTCAAGGCCTATCGACTGTGCCAACTTGTAACTAAATCTGAGGGGGGTGCGATGGGGTGGTTCCCTTGTGAGATGCGTCCGGACGTTAACGGAGAAGCGCCCTTCGAATCATCATCAGTGGCCCTTCTTCCAGCAGGGGAGGCAAAGTCACCCGCAAGAAACGCTGATAATTCCGGCGTGTTAAGCGACGTGGAAGGAAGATGGGTCCCAAAATACTGTCACCAATTATCTTGACCCACAGATTCTGGCTGCATTGATGCTGATGATTCGTTGCCACCATACCATGGGGATTCTACATACTATCCCATAGATGACTATTGCGGAAGGTACCGCTCCGAGTAAAGGTGGCCTCATCTGTGAATAGACTGGGTGACACAAATGATCTCTAGCATGGAAACCATGCATTTCCGGTCATACGTTCATTAGACCTTTTTTTATTACGTATCCTCTCATCGATCAATTCCTAGTTTGTACACGGTGGGAAAAAATCACCCTGTATAGAAAACAGAAAAATCTCAAATGGTTTGCGGAATGAATAGTTCGTATGAAAGACGTCTGTCACGCACAAGAGAGTTATAAAACCATGTAATCAGTGATGATAAGCGGGATTAATGGCCTAGACAGCCTGAACGGAAACTCTGCGTGTTCGAAAAAAAAAAAAAGGAAAAAATTGAGTGTAGTTTCTCACAGACAGAATTTGAAACATGTCATGCGACATCTGCACAGAACTGACGAAAAAACGACGAAGACAGACATCGGGCGAGAAATGGTAAAGCGCGTGCCTGGAAACGGAAAGGTGACTGGATCGAGACGGAGTCGGATCACGGATCACGAAATATTTCAGTCTGTCTTTAATCTACACTTCAAGGTTTCGCAGGAACATGTGATTCGGATTGCACAGTTAAACTGCAGGCCCTTTTTCGGTGGCAGGATTACTGGGATGGTTTAAGGACACGCAGTTCTTGGAAGTGACATCCACTTGGAAGACTTGCACTAGGCCAGGCCGGGCCAGGGCGTTGAGCCGTACGGAAGTATTACAGTAGCAGCTGACAACACTGCTGTTTACGAAAGGAAGTGGGAAGACTTGCGAACTGCTCGATAGAGTGACGACAGTGAGCCGTCTTACTAGTGATGTTCATCATAGTCCCAAGCTGTTTGAAGAATCAATGGAATTGGTGTTTCTTCCACGATCGATTTCATCGTTATATGGTCCTACGATGAGGGGGACGGACGTCTTACCAGCAACAAAAACAACTGAAAATAATAATAATGCGCCTGCAGCATGAGGTGGTAGACCGAAAATCGTTGATGTTTCAAAATCGTAAACACTGATATTTAATGTGTGTATTGTGCAGAAAATGAGGCGACTAAACGACTATCCGCGTGTGGGAATCGATTCTCATTTACAGAAAACCAGGATGATACGGTATGCTGAGGACACAGTAGTAGTTGGTGAAACTGAACACAGACTGGGTCGAGTACCTAATGAAGCTGAAGAAATAATAATTAGGATGCAAACTTCAAAAATTGTAGGTATAATTATTGATGAGAATTTAAAATCGAAAAGTTCCATTGCAAAAGAGCGCCACTCCATGTGTGTCTGGTCTGGGACGTGTACATAATATCAAAGCAAGGAGCTACAGGAAACAGAATAAATATTACGCGGTCGCGCGGTTCCAGACTGTATAGCCTAGAGTCGCTCGGTCATCCCGGCCGGCTGTTACGTGCACCTAACTGTAAATTGGACGTAAACATACGACTCGCAAAAAAGATTGTGGCTCCAGGAATTTCTATTTTCGCAGGGCAGCTGCAGCACTAAAAATTGCAGTCGACATGAGCTTAATGACGATGAATATGAAAATTTATTGAGCCAGTTGAAGATGGGTAAAACGCTGAAATGCTTTTCTGCATAAATACAGTTCTGTCTGGTTTACTGCATTTCTTGCAGTAATTAATCCACAGCCATTGGGCTCAGCAACCAGTATCGTGGATAAATTAATGGCGCCGAAATACGTGCTGCGCAGTTAATTTCGTGTTGGCATAAACTGCCACTGCACTTGGGAAACCTCAGTTCTTTCAGCAAAATAAATGTTTCGATACGCAAACCAAATTAGTACACTATCCAGAGATCCTTAAAATAGGCTATTGATTTTAAGACAATTTGTCACTTAGCCCTTGAAAACTAATTTCGAAAAAGTTCTACAATTGTATGTTTATTCTCTACTGGTTTCAGTTGTTACAACCTCTTCACAGTAAAAAACCAGTATCCGTCAACGAATCTTCTGTGAAGATGGTTGTAATATCTGACTCTGGTAAAAAATGAACATGTATGTTTCTTTTTTAATGAACGCACCGCCATTTGACTGTATTATTGTTTAATTACGACCTATATTTAAGAAAATATTTAGTAAATATCGGTTTACTGTTTTTGCGAAATATGATGTGCTCCCACTATTATTTACTGATGATGATGATGATCAGACTGATTTGTGGGACGCTAAACTGCGCGGTCATCAGCGCCGGTATACGTTTCCAATCTGTATTCAGGCCAGTCTAGCCACATTCATTCATGAACGATGGGATGATGACAACACAAACATCCAGTTCCCGGGCAGAGAAAATCCCCAATCCAGCCGGGATTCGAGCCCGAGACCCCATGATCCAGAGGTAGCGACGCTAGCCACTAGACCACGAGCTGTGGACATTTACAGATCTTTTAAAAAGACGATGATTTTACATCTGGCATTTCGTGGGGGGTCAATATTTTCTTAATTTATGGCCGATTTTCAGACTGTTGGCTTGCAATATGTATTAATGACAATCAGTTGAAAACGCAATAAAAGACCGAAACCTAGGTCGTAATTAAATTAACAACAATGCAGTCAAATGTTCATTTAAAGATTATTGTATAGCTGTTGCTCAACAACATAAAAACAAACATGTAATTTTCCAGCTGACTGCACAAATACCCTTTTTTCCGTATGTTTCACAGTTCTAGGCAGTCACCTACGAGATGTCCTAAAAGAAGTTCGTTCGTGTGGATCAAGTATGCACTGGACTTCTTAACTTGTTGGACCTCCTACACATTTTCTATACTTTAACGAAAGGTAGTTCCTTGGTGGAAAATCCTTGCTTGTAAGCGAGAACATTACCTGTAGAGCAGATGTCTGAAGCTGCGACTATCGTGATAAATATTCTGAAATGTTGCGCCACAGTGGATAGCGAAATGTGCTATTTACATTTACTCACCTTGTGTTTTTTTTCTGAAATGCGTTAGGGCAAATAAAGAAAAAAATATCGCTCAATAGAATAAATTTAAGTTCACGAAACTTTTACATTTTGTTCATTTTCAATTGCATATACATAATACAGCAATGACAGGCGTTGCCGTTCGTGGATTCAGCAAGGGCAATTGAGTTATAGCTGCGCGGCATGTGTTTCAACGATGGATCGGACGTAAGGGGTATATCGACTTCGCATTGTCCAGTTGACCGACAAGGCCGCATGGGGGGGGGGGGGGGGGTGATACGTTGTGTGTCTACCCTTATGACAATTCTGAGATAACTATAACGGCTCACAACAGCGGGAGTGAATGCTGTAGCCCCATACATGCTTTCAGAAGTATGGGTCTTTGACTATTGTCTGGATGTTTGCCGTTTGCGGAGGGCACAAGACATTTGTGAAAGGTAAATGAAAACTTTGATGATAAACGATTCTGAAATGTACACCAAAGTTGTAAGTCCACAAGTGACCAAGATACAATCCGGCAAAATCGGGTAGTTCTTTTGAAAATAAGATAAAAATATGGTGCTATGCACAAGTTAAAATTCACACCTACATTTCAGTCTCAATTCTAGTGAAAGATAGTGTTGTGAAATTGCATGAACCTTTTTGTTATCAGTATACGATATAAAGTAGCGCTGCGAAAGTCTTTATTTACATTCCACGTGCGATTTCCTTTTAAATTAAAGGCATCTGCAGCGGCACTTTCTCATAGATTCGAAACAGTTCACATCACAGTTTTTACATGTATAAAATGGTACTTGGAGTTATTCGTCTGTCCTACCAAAATCTGCGTTCCCCCTCTGGCGATACGTTAGAGGGGGCACTTCCATTACACTTGTGAAAAATCGCCACATATTCACGTAGAGATATTTTGGTTACGTAGCTTTGACATTTCGGTTTTCATTAGGTAAATGACGCAAAAGACTCCAGTGCTGATATAAGACCAATGTCTGATTTATCTTCCGAGAACTGTGACCTATCACTAAAAAAAATCTATCGTTGGTACAAAAGTTGTTCGCAGGAAAAGATCCAGTGAAGACGCCTTTAATACAAGGTGGCGCAGGGAAACGGGAAATTTCTAAATAACGTCATTTCCATAAATAAATTCATAAAACTAGTAATTTATTAACGAAAGTGAATGTATTCAGTATGCCATTATTCAGTATGTCTTTACAATCAAAATGTATAAGCAGCCGAACGTGTCAGGAACGTAAATAGATATTAGGCTGCAGCAAGGATAACGCGCTTGAAATTAAAAAAACGAACTTTCATGTGACAGCTGCCGAAAATGGACTCACCGTCAAGCTTGAAATAAATATTTTTACGCAGTAGACGAGCAGATACGTTGCTGAAGATTCTCTCGCTGCACTAAAACAAATGTACGGATATCACGGTGGGCGTAATGACCCAAAAGCGTCCGCGACAGTAAATTTGCGCTCTTGTTAAGGTATTCGTATTTGCTTGCGGTCTCCCTATGAGAAGCAGGAAGCCGGCAGTGCCGCTGCGCTAGCGCAACCTCGTGGTGTAGGCCTACTCACCGCGGCGCGTCCCGCCGTGTTCTCCGCACGCCGTCCGCGAGCAGACTGGCCGCTGGTGCCGGCCGCACTGGACCGCCAGCGCCGCTCTGCTGGCGCCACCAGCTGGCTGGCTGGCTGGCTGGCTACCTGTTACGCCCACGCAGCGCCACGGCGCGCCGCTATCCGACACCCCAGATCACGGAATCTGTGCGCCGGGCCAACACAACCTCTACTGCCTACATCTATGCAGATGTAGGCAGATTGAACGCAGTTTTCCGAAATTTCTTCACCAGGGAAGGAGAATGGAATATTCCAGAATTTGAAACACTAACAGCTGCTAGCACGAGTTTCTTAGAAGTAGATACCTTAGGGGTTGCGAAGCAACTCAGATCGCTTGATACGGGCACGTCTTCAGGTCCAGATTGTATACCGATTAGGTTCCTTTCAGATTACGCTGATACAATAGCTCCCTACTTAGCAATCATATACAACCGCTCGCTCACCTATAGATCTGTACCTACAGATTGGAAAATTGCGCAGGTCGCACCAGTGTTTAAGAACGGTAGCAGGAGTAATCCATCGAACTACAGACCTATATCATTGGCGTCTGTTTGCAGTAGGGTTTTGGAGCATATACTGTATTCAAACATTATGGTCCGCAGCTCGTGGTCGTGCGGTAGCGTTCTCGCTTCCCGCGCCCGGGTTCCCGGGTTCGATTCCCGGCGGGGGTCAGGGATTTTCTCTGCCTCGTGATGACTGGGTGTTGTGTACTTTCCTTAGGTTAGTTAGGTTTAAGTAGTTATAAGTTCTAGGGGACTGATGACCATAGATGTTAAGTCCCACAGTGCTCAGAGCCATTTGAACCAAACATTATGAATCACCTCGAAGGGAACGATCTATTGATACGCAATCAGCATGGTTTCAGAAAACATCGTTCTTGTGCAACGCAGCTAGCTCTTTATTCGCACGAAGTAATGGCCGCTATCGACAGGGGATCTCAAGTTGATTCCGTATTTCTAGATTTCCGGAAAGCTTTTGACACCGTTCCTCACAAGCGTCTTCTAATCAAGCTGCGGGCCTATGGGGTATCGTCGCAGTTGTGCTACTAGATTCGTGATTTCCTGTCAGGAAGGTCGCAGTTCGTAGTAACAGACGGCAAGTCAACGAGTAAAACTGAAGTGATATCAGGTGTTCCCCACGGAATCGTCCTGGGACCTCTGCTGTTCCTGATCTATATAAATGGCCTGGGTGACAATCTGAGCAGTTCTCTTAGGTTGTTCGCAGATGATGCTGTAATTTGCCGTCTAGTAAGGTCATCGTAGACCAGTATCAGTTGCAAAGCGATTTAGAAAAGATAGCTGTATGGTGTGGCAGGTGGCAGTTGACGCTAAATAACGAAAGTGTGAGGTGATCCACATGAGTTCCAAAGGAAATCCGTTGGAATTCGATTACTCGATAAATAGTACAATTCTCAAGGCTGCCAATTCACCTAAGTACCTGGGTGTTAAAATTACGAACAACTTCAGTTGGAAAGACCACATAGATAATATTGTGGGGAAGGCGAGCCAAAGGTTGCGTTTCATTGGCAGGACACTTCGAAGATGCAACAAGTCCACTAAAGAGACAGCTTACACTACACTCGTTCGTCCTCTGTTAGAATATTGCTGCGCAGTGTGGGATCCTTATCAGGTTTGATTGACGGAGGACATCGAAAGGGTGCAAAAAGGGCAGCTCGTTTTGTATTATCACGTAATAGGGGAGAGAGTGTGGCAGATATGATACGCGAGTTGGGATGGAAGTCATTAAAGCAAAGACGTTTTTCGTCGCGGTGAGATCTATTTACGAAATTTCAGTCACCAACTTTCTCTTCCGAATGCGAAAATATTTTGTTGAGCCCAACCTACATAGGTAGGAATGATCCTCAAAATAAAATAAGAGAAATCAGAGCTCGAACAGAAAGGTTTAGGTGTTCGTTTTTCCCGCGCGCTGTTCGGGAGTGGAATGGTAGAGAGATAGTGTGATTGTGGTTCGATGAACCCTCTGCCAAGCACTTAAATGTGAATTGAAGAGTAGTCATGTAGATGCACAAGGCGGAAGGCACGCTGTACCACTACTAGTCATTTCCGTTCCTGTTGCACTCGCAAACATAGCGAGGAAAACCACTTGTCTGTGTCTCTGCGTATGAGCCCTAATTTCTCCTATCTCATCTTCGTGGTCCTTACCTGAAATATACGCTGACGGTAGTAGAATCATTCTGCAATCAGCTGCAAATACCGCTTTTCTAAATTTTCTCAATAGCGTTCCTCGAGAAGAATGTCACCTTCCCTCCAGGAAGAAGCGTCCGATCCCACGCGTCGGCTTTGATCCGTGACGTAAGGGTGTTGTGTGTGACGTCATGACGGCGCGGAGTTTGGGTTGTGAGTGTGGCGTGGTTGTAGATGTCGTCGTGTTGTGGTTTGTTGTGCTCTCTGGTGGTATGTTCAGGGTTTTCTTTTGTGGTGTAATGGGCTCAGTTTGCTTTTGCTCATTATCCAGAATTTTTAGAGTGTCGGCTGTGTTTGTAGTGGAATTCGCTTCAGTGAGTTAACGATTTTGTGTGAAGGTTAATTTAGTGTTGTTCGCTGTACGTCGTGTGGTAATTTTAGTAAAATTAATCGGTTGTTGATTTTGTTCAGGAATGGATATGACGGATAAAATTAACAGTGCGCGGGTCAAGGGAAGTGTTCGATCCCAATGTGTGGCTGGGATGTTTTTGAGCTATATAGGCCAAGGGAAGTGTTTGATCCTAATTTAGGGGATCGGGAGATGCTGTTGAGCTATATAGGTCAAGGGAAGTGTCCGATTCCAGATGATATTGTGTCTAGTGGTATTTGGGGAGTTTTGTGATGTCGGTTTTTTTGTCTTTTTGTGTGGTTTTGTATGGGGGTGGGTGTCTAAATTTGTTTATATTTAGTTTGCCCCCCACCTAAAAACACCCCATTCCCGCGTTTGTCCCGTTAGTGTCATTAGGCTTTTTGTGGAAAGTGTGTGTTTTTCGATGTATTTTCGTCTTCATAATGCGTACGTAACGACTTTATATGCGCTATATTGGAATCGTGGTTTATGGTCGTTTCCGCCATATTTGTGACGTCATGGGTCAAAGCAGACGGGCGAGATCGGACGCTTCCGTATTTCCATCTCAATTGAGTTCTCCAAGCGGGCCCGTGATACCTGGTTGTCATTTGAATATACCGGAAACAAATCTAGCAGTAGGCCTCTTAAATGATTCGATGTCTTCATTTAATACGGCCCGTTGCTGATCCCAAACGCTCCAGCAGTACTGAAGAACAGGTCGCATCAGCGTCCTAAAAGCGATCTGCTTTACAGATGAACCTCGCTTTCCTAAAATTCTCCTAATAAACACAAGTCGACCATTCGCCTTGTCTACTACAATCCTCACATCCTCGTTCCATTTTCATATCGCTTTGCGACGCTACGGCCAGATATTTAAACGACGTTATGTGCCAGGCAGGAAACTACTAATGCTGCATCCGAACATTACCGCTTTGTTCTTCCTACTCGTGCGCATTAACTTACACTTTTATACATTCATCACACTAATTGAAATTTTTGCCAAGTCTCTCAACTTCGACACCTTCCGCTTCACTACAGCATTATCACCAGACTACGGAAGACTGCGGCCCACGCTGTCTACCAGGTCATTTATGTATGTACAAAGTAATAGCGAATTTTCAGAATGCTGGAGTAGCTTGGGTCAGCAACTTCTGTAAATCCGTAGAACGAAAAACCAGTCCTAGTTGCAAATTTTTTTATTTTTGATAGATTCGATGATTTATTTCGGGCCGAGACCCATTTCTAAATCATTATAACAAAGTCGAATATTATCTTTATACACTGTAAATGTTCATTACACACATTTAACATCTTCGCAAATCCCATTTTTGACTTTGTTATGGTAATTTGAAAATGGGCCTCGGTCCGAAACTAATCATCGAGTGAATAAAAAGTAAAACTTTGCAGCTTGGACTGGTTTTTCGTTCTACAAAATAACAGCCCTTCCGCCACAGTGACCCTGGGCCCTTCCGACGATACCCCTGTCTCCGACGAACACTCGGCGTCGAGGACAACGTACTGGGCGAGAGACGCTTTCTGAAACAGTGCTGATTCGTGGATACTAGCTTTCCGTTCTCGAGGAAATTTATTATTTTCGAACTCAGTTCATGTTTCAGAGGATGCAAAGCAAGTACCACAGATCGAACGCTTGACTGGAACTGTGCAAAAATTATTTTCAAATATGGATATACGTCTGTCCTAACACCTTCGAAGATCGCTTATCTGTAAAACTCTGCGATTGTGTACACTCGATATCTCAGTATTGAAGTGGAGCTTGTGTAGTGCAGAGACTTTCCCAGAGCCTACCACAAGGCACGAAGTAGGAACGACTGACGCCTCGTCCAGCCGTCCTGACAAACACAACGTGTCCAGTAAAAATATAATTTGCATTTCCGATGGTAGATTCATACTCTACCCAAACTGGCGAATCGTCTTATGTATGTCTTGTGTCGTCATGAATAAATTCCAAAACCGTAGATTACTAGACCCTCGTAAAATTTACAATTACATTTGGCATCTTTTCGCGGTTCTCACCAATCCGGAGTCGTGAGCGACACATGCTCTTGAGTACTTTCATGGCAAACATTATTGTTAACAATGGCTGAATTATTTATTGCCTGACTGCAGCGGTTCGCTGGTACTGGTGTTTTTCTAGTAAATATTACGAATGATTACTCATGGTTGTGTGTGTGTGTGTGTGTGTGTGTGTGTGTGTTCTAATGGTTCGCATATTTCTTTTACGCAGAGAATTTATCTTAGTGACAGAAGGGTGTTACGTTATGTCACATTGGCCATCTTCGGTGTTGATTTCGTCGCTTGCTACAGAAATTAGCTCGAGATGGAAGATGTCGAGTTTGATTTTGCCACTAACATAGTGCGTGCTGTGCGAGGGGAAACTTCACCAGAACAACAGCAACAGCAGCAGCAGCAGCAGCAGCAGCAGCAGCAGAAGAAGAACGTATAAACCACTTCAAGGGAGAAAAGTACGCTCATTTTGTCCTTCGAGCAAATGAAGAATGGCAACATTTTGTAACCACTGTTCAAGAGCAGTTTGCGCAGAATACTGAGCTAGGTCTTGCATAGATTGCAATAGTAATGTCTAAAACAGGATACTCTACTCATTAGGTGTTTAAAGTACTCTTGGAGTTATAATAATTACCGTAATTTGCAAGTAGTGCATAACAGAAATTATGGCTTCTTTTCCAATTGCCACTATAGGCTATAAAACAGAACAATTTATACTTTTTTGTATGTAACATACCGCTGGAGCTCTAGTAATTACAATAATCTAGTACATAACCTATAAATCATTATTTCCTTTGAATGAAATTTGGAATAGTAAAATTTACGATGGTTTAGAAGCAATGTAACATTCCCCCGCCCCCTTTAGTGCTCTAGGATTTAATTAATCGTTAATTAAATGCCATCAAACTAATTTTCCTCGGCATTTAGATGTCACTGTAAGAGGTCCTGTTAACTTCTGCCAGGGGCCGGAAACCGTAACGTACCTCACAACTTTCCTCCCAACTTACAGTCTCTCCCACGACTGTATTCTGTTTCGTTACGAATGGTATGATGATGATCAGCAGTTCCGAAAAGGAAGTTTCAGCCATTCTTAGATAATTACGAAAATCAGCTCCGTAAGTAACAGAGCGTAGGTGTATTTCTTTCTTGATGAGTTTCGTTCCTCGGATTAGTCACTTGTTTGCCCAAGCTTCCTCTCGGATTTTTTTGCCTTGTTACCTTTAAAACAGGTCTATCTAATGGTAGCTCTCTTCAAATCTATATCTACATGCACATCAATATTCCGCAAGCCACCTTATGGTGTGTGGCGGAGGGTAGATGAAGTGTTTTACATTTAGGATAGGGTCTAAATTTGGGCTAGCTAGAAATTTGGTACTGCGAAAGGCTGCAATCTGGCTGCAACAACGCAAAACAGCGTTTCTGGCCCCATCAGCTGTTCTGTAAAACCGCCACGAAAGTTCTTTGTCGTATGCGATTGTGGTCAACATAAACTCAATTTCTATCGTCTTAAAACGTTTGCAGGTAGACATTTATTATTTTTTCATGCAGTTTCTGTTAACACAAATAGTCTTCTCTCTGGGGTGTCGTATTAAGGGTAATACTAGCTTTTAGAATGTCTTTAGTTTTAATAGCTACTATTTTCCGATATTTTGTAATTACCCTGAAAATTAGTATCAGCAGTAGTCTAAATTCTGGCCATTACGTGTGGTCTATATTTGGGCTAAAGATAGTCTACATATTGGACCATTTTGTCGATATGATTATCCTATACAGTTTTAGTTCTACAAACAAGAGAAGAAAACAAAAATATCTCCCGCAGGGAAACAGGAAGAAATGGAACGAGGCAGATCAGCGCCTTTAAAAAAAGCAACAAATTATTTAAAGCTGTCGGATCTGTCCTGATAACTGACAGCCCTTACAAAACAATGTTACAAAAGAGTGCTTCTGACGAAAAAATTTTTGCTTATCCTCTGAAACTATACACTGTGAAAAATAAACCGAAGTTTGGAAAAGTGTCTGAAATCTCATCCAAAAAAGTGGAGGTTGAGAAAAATGAAAAAAATTACAAATGGAAAAGGACGAAAAAAGCATGAAGATAGTCCAGGTGAGTCAGTTAGATGAACCGGCAACGCGACTCGTTAGCGGCGACTCGGTTGATTTAGACTTTGCTGCTGGACAGAAACAGGCCAAACTGATGATGCAGAACGCATTTTTTGCGAAGGAAACTTTTGTGGTGACTTGCAAGGAGAGCGGTGTGTTATGTGCACCACACGTAATGTGGGCACCACAACGAACGTGCAGGGACTGATATTTATGTTTGTGAATCTTGCAAAGAGAATACAATATTTTACATTATGTGACCTGATTTTTTGAATACCGGAGTGATTCTAAAATAAAACTATGCAATATTATTTTGAAAGTACTTCATAAATTGTTCTGATATTGTATTCTATAAACAAATTGTTTTCATTTATCTTACTGTGGTTTTCAACGATATTTGAATACTTTTAGAACTAGTCCAAATTTAGACCACACCTCCAAGTTGTGTACATTCACCAATATTTTTTAAAATCGGAAACAAGAAGAAATAGAGAAAGTATGATACATTCCATCTTAATTACTTATAGTAGAACAGTCAAAATATTTTTTACTGCAATATTCTTCATTTATTTTGAATAGAACGTTAGATGTGCCTTAAAAAGTAAATGGTAACCAAAATGTAGACCAGTCACTCTACTTCTGGTGCCATTCTCAAGTCGTCGTCCCCTCCCCCTCCCCTTCCCTATTTCAGTTGCGAATGGCGCTTGAGAAGGATGAAACACTTATCACTTTCATTTTACCATCATGGTCCACTCGCGATGTACTGGTGGAAGCAAATTGCTGGTTGGCTTTTCTAGGAACAATGGGCTCTCGGAATTTTAATTGTAAAGCACGCCATGATGTACTGTCTGCCCTTGGAGTGCAGTTATTTCCTTTACGCTCTCACACTCTCTAGTCTAACCTGCAACGAAACGAACCACTCTTCTTTAAGTCTTCTGTACTTCTAGTAATTGAATATGGGAAGGGTCTCAGGGTGATACTACTCGTAAATACTCTGAAATACGCCACTTTTGTGGACCGAGTACTTCAGCTTTCCAGTTTTTTCACTGAATCTCTGTGTGGCGTACACTTTTGTATTATCATTACAGCCGGTCACTCCCACTTATTTGTGACGTTACTGTCACCCCACCTTAGTATCTGAACACGTATCAGGCGGCCAGAGTTGGGACTCGCGTCCGTGGCGAGACGTTGGCGTACAGGAGAGTAAATCGCGTAACGTTGACCGTCGTGATGCTCCTGCTAATGTTATAAGTTTCGTTGAAATATGGCTTCGATGTCACGAAGAATCGGACGGTTTGGTAGCAAAAAAAATGTTCAATTGTGTCTGAAATCTTATGGGACTTAACTGCTAAGGTCATCAGTCCCTAAGCTTACACTCTATCTAACCTAAATTATCCTAAGGACAAACACACACACCCATGCCCGAGGGAGGACTCGAATCTCCGCCGGGACCAGCTGCACAGTCCATGACTGCAGCGCCTTAGACCGCTCGGCGTTTGGTAGCAGTGTGCTGTATCGGCATCCGTTGTTCATATATCCTCGATCTTGACTTATTTTTGCGATATTTATGAGTGTATCATTGAGAAACTTCAGAACCATTGACAGACTACACTGTGCCTTTTGTGTAATATCGTAGTGACTTACAATGCGACCAGCGTATTTATAAACTTAATTGCAGTACTAGGCCACAAAATTTACGGAACTTACTCGTCCAGTAGTGGCCAAACACGTGTTATTAACAGTAGTGCAAAATGGCTCTGAGCACTATGGGACTTAACTTCTGAGGTGATCAGTCCCCTAGAACTTACAACTACCTAAACCTAAATAACCTAAGGACATCACACACACCCATGCCCGAGGCAGGACTCGAACCTGCTACCGTAGCGGTCGCGCGGTTCCAGACTGTAGCGCCTAGAACCGCTCGACCACCCCGGCCGGCTTAACAGTAGTCAAAAGTGCTGTGCAGCAGGTTGTTTCATGAAAGAAACTCCAGAATACACGCGAGTGCCACCTACACAGGTAGGACGCCTCGCTGTGTTGACGGTTGTAGTCTATGTACCATCGGAGGGTGACTTATTGATAGGAACTATATCCTGGTCTATTAAAAAACTAAAAACCCGCCTCGATTGCGAAAGAAGCACCTAGTGTTAACCTAGGTTTCGGCGTAGATACCTACACCTTCTTCAGAACAATAAATACCACAAGTGCCTAAGAAGACCTTTGTCAATGATTAAAAGAACACCATATGTTTATGGCGGGTCATGGCCCATCGAACATAGGTCAGTGTGAGGTGGAACGTACACTATTAAGTTAAGCAGTGGTTTTGACTCTGTACATATGTACTGTTTGTGTTTTCCTTTTCTTTTTTGTTTATAAATGTATAGCTATGGTGTTCTTTTTGTCATTGACATTTTTTCGTAGGCACTTGTGGGTTTCATTGTTCTGAAGAAGGTGTAGTTATCTACGCCGAAACCTGGGTTAACACTAGGTGCTTTTTTCGCAATCGAGGCAGGTTTTGAGTTTTTTAATATATTAACCAACGACTGCTCACGCGCTGCAATGTTGAAGGTTCTTATATCCTGGTCTGACATTAACGAACATACGACTGCAGCACGCTCATTTCTGCAATGCCCGATGTACTGATATAAGCAACGCAGTGGAATATTCCAACAAGACTACACCAGTATACAACGAAAGATCCTAATACAACCAACACTTGTTCCCGTCTCCAGCGATTTAACGCCAACAGTGTATTCGAACAGTAATTAACATCTTTCCCTACTTCTGCCCAGTACGTTGCAATTTTAATCGCTGACGGCCCACTGCAAGTTTGTGGAATGAAAGTCGACCCTCTGCGGGTTTTGCTGCATTTCGCTACGTTTTCCTGGCCTTGGAAATTGATAAGATGGAGCAAAGACAGGCACTTCCCCAACCAGCTGAGCAGGGGGGAGATCATGTCACCCACAGTGATACGACAATCTCCGCTCGAAGGTCGCGTTTACCGTCAAGGGTACACAAGATTCCGTTATCGCGCGCGCTCCATAATCACAATGCTGTCTAAGACAGCGGCGCATCTCTAACTGCGCCATGTTGTCCTTGCATGCATCTTCAGAGTATCGCGATTTTTGCCGCAGATGAGGTAGTTCTAGTACCTGACGCTTCATGACGGAGGATGTTTTAAGGAATGAACTGTAACAGAACGTCTAGTCTTTTAAATAAACAAACTATTTATCAGATGTGATCAGACTGTTCGCTGACGATACTAGTGTGTCATCTTTCTTGGCTTATCAGTCTTCTGACTTGTTTGATGAAGCCGGCCATGGCATCCCCTCCACCGCCAACCTCTTCATCTCAAACTATCGCTTGTACCCAGCGTCCTCACTAATCTCTGCCTTACAGATTTTACCCTCGACAGCTCCCTCTTGCACCATAGAATTACTCCAAGCAGACAATTACAGAGTCAACTCATGAAGGTAATGTCTCAGGCCTCATAGCAAGCAACAGACCTGAACTTGTCAAATCAGTAAATGTAGAGGCTGGTTGGTTGATTCGGGGGAGGGGACCAAACAATGAGGTCATCGGATCTAATCGGATTAGGGGAAGTTGGGGAAGGAAGTCGGCCGTGCCCTTTCAAAGTAATCATCCCGGTATTTGCCCGAAACGATTAAGGGAAATCATGGAAAATCTAAATCAGGATGGCCGGACGCGGGTTTGAACTGTCGTCCTGCCGAATGCGAGTCCAGTGTGCTAACCACTGAGCCAGCTCGCTGGTTAATGTAGAGGAGGGTATCAGTGATCAAATGGTTCAAATGGCTCTAAGCACTACGGGACATCTGAGGTCACCAGTCCCCTAGACTTAGAACTGCTTAAACCTAAATAACCTAAGAACATCATCACACACACCCATGCCCGAGGTAGGATTCGAACCCGCGACCGTAGCAGCAGCGCGCTTGGAGACTGAAGCGCCTAGAACAGCTCGGTCACAGCGGCCGGCTTATCAGTGATCATAAGGCTGTGACAGCATCTACCACTAAGAGTATTACGAGGAATGTTAAGAACGCTAGGAAAATATTTTTTCTTAGCAAGAGTAGCACGATACAGATTGCAGAGTATCTGAACAATATCAGAATATTCAGTGCTGTGGACAAAGATGTAAAGCTCAAATCGAAAGAAATCATCGTTCAATATGTCTCAGAAAACTATGTTCCGAGCAAGGTCTTAAGCGTCGGGAAAGACACCGTGGTTTAATAGCCGTGCTATAAAACTGTTACATAAACAAAGAGAACTTCATTAGAGATTCAGGACAAGTCGTAACCTAGGTGACGAGCAGAGGCTGAACGAAGCGAAAAGAAGCGCGAGGAGAGCAATGAGAGGAGCCTCAATAACTGTGAAAGTAAAATTTTGTCAATCGATATGACTAAAATCGAAATTGGTATTCATCTTACGTAAAATCAGTAAACGGTTCGAAATCATGTATTCAGTCACTTAGTGACCATAATGGAACCGAAACGGAAAATGACAGAGAGAAGGTCGAAATACTGAAGTCGGTCTTCCGAAACTATTTCACCGCGGAAGATCGTAAAACAATTCGTCTGTTAAATAATCGTTCGAGCTTCGAAAGGCAGGTATTGAGATAACAGATTTTTTGACAACATGATTGTGAAGATGAAGCAGCGATTAGTGTGATTAATCAAATATTCAAAAACAGTCTTAATCGCATTTATCATTATTGTATACCGCCAACCGGTTTCAACCCGACGTAGGGGTCATCTTCTGGGCGTTATAGATATCCGTCAGACTCCATTATACAATAGCGCTATTGTATTTCGTTCTTGCTTCGTCCGTCATATGTTATTTTCTTCCAAGGTAGCAGAATTGCTTCACTTCGTCTGATTCGTGGTCCCCCAGTTTTAATATTAACATTATCACTACCCATATTCTGTGCTCATTGGACTTTCCATTCAATTCAACATTCTTCTCCATTTTCACTGAGGACGGCAATACCATCAGCGAATCTTATGGTTCATATTCTTTCGCTCTGAAATTTAATCTCACTCCTAACCTACCTTTTTGTTTCCGCCATTGCTTCTTTGACATACAAACGGAACAGTAGGTTTTGTTTTACAGTATTACTTTTATTGCGTTAACAGATTTTCGGCTTACAAGGTCATCTTCAGGCACACAAACGTCTGAAGATGGCCTTGTAAGCCGAAAACCGATTAACAAAATAAAAGTAAACTAGCGCTTTTCTACCAAGAATCGACGGGAGATACAGACAACATGACGGTTGCATCGCTGTCCCTGTCTTACACACTTCTTAATCAGATGCCTTCGTTATTGGTCTTCCATTCTTATTGTTCCATTTTAGTTCTTACACATATTATGTATTACTCCTATTTCCCTACAGCTTACCCCTCTTTTTCTCAGAATTTCGAACATCTTGCACCATTTTGAATTATCGAACGCTTTCCCTAAGTTGACAGATCCTATTAAGGGGTTTTGAATTGTCTTAAGCCTTGTTTATATTAACAAGTGCAACATTAAAACTGCCTCTGGTATCTTTACCTTTCCCAAATTATTTTCCCGAAGTTTGATGGTAAGTGTCAAGTTTTAAAGAGTCGGCACACCAAGTTGAATTGTCATCTGCATGCCATTTCCCACAATGTTGTGTACAGGAAAGTAGCGCCGCTGCAAGATCGAAGGAAATACGCAAAGGCCTATGCGAGATTCCCGCTTCTCTAACGAAGTCACAGCAAGACCATGTTATTAACAGAGAGGAAAACTCAGCAGCATACGATTAAAATATAATTAATGGATATCTTGAGCAGAGCACAACGTGTAAGCCTGATAACGACATGATTATTAGAATAAATGCACCAAATGGATGCTTATAACAAGCAATATTTATTTATTCTTCCAGTAATTTTTCGGGTTGCAGCCGGATCCCATCAAAATTTTGTCACGATATTTCGGCCCAGAGACGTCAGGCCACCCTCAGGTGAGTAGACGAAGTACTGAAGAGAGCTGATGCAGTGATGGTATTTATAGCGAATTCCGCGCATGCGAATCGTACTGGCGGTTTACGGCGTATGCGTTAGAAGGTGACGCGCGAGGCAGCCAAGTTTTGTGTGCTGCCCTCAGTGGTGAAGTAAGAACAGTCTGATCGCTGAGTATCGACCGAGCAAGTCGATTCCGCTGTGACTGCATAATTTTAATAATCGGATTCCAATTTTTATCCAGCTGAAAGCCGTCATCACGATTCATTAAATCATCAGCACGACGTATTTCCACGGATTCTTTAATTACAGAGTCCCAGAAGCTGTAACCCGGTGCTAAAATTTGGTATTATTGTATTCCATTGAATGTCCCACGGAAATGCAATGTTCTGCTAGTGCTGATTGTAAGGGTTGACGCAGAGGGGAGTGTCCGTCGTGTTCTACACAGCGTTCCTGGACCGTTAATGTCGTCTGACCTACATATGCCGAGCCACACTCTCAGCGAATTTTATGAACATCCGCCTTCCTGGATTGAAAATAATCTTTAACGGATACGACTAAGGCACTGCTCTATGCAGGTGGACGGAAGATGACACTAATCTTATTCTTCCTAAGCAATAGACGAAGTACTAAATTTAATCGTCTCGCAACACGTAAACCGTAAGTTTCATCAGTTCTATTGAAGAGGCTATTAGACATTTTTCCGCGGATTCTGCGGGCGAAATTCGACGGGAGTCGTGTCGTACCTTTCTGAAATGTGCACTGCTAGGGAGCAACATCTCTCCAGCGGAAACAGGTGCTCTTCGCAACCTTCCTGAATATACTGGTACGATCGTACTCCTTGCTGAAAAGGGTAATGCTACAGTCTTTTTGACAAGGGAAGCGTACGACGAGAAGATAAATAGTCAATTAAGTGATTCTGTGTACCGCAAAATCGATAAGGACCCAACGAGCCGTATATCCAGAAAAACTGCTACTCTTTTGAAAGATAGTTTTTTACCTGAGTGGGGAGAACTTGTCTGATGACGTGGTGGAAGAAGAAACAGAAGTCAGCAAGTAAGAATAGGGAATCCAGTATTAGAATTTAAAACAGCTTTGGAAGATTTGAGATTGAGTAAGGCAGAAGGGATAGATAACATTCCATTGAAATTTCTGAAATCGTTGGAGGAAGTGGCAACAAAACTACTATTCACGTTGGTGTGTACAGTGTATGAGACTGGTGACATACCATCACACTTTCGGAATATCATCAGCCACACAATTCCTAAGATAGGAAGAGCCGACAAGAGGGAAAATTATCGCAAAGACAGTTCATACATCCAAGTTACTGACAAGAATAATATACAGAAAAATGGAAAAGAAAGACGAAAGTAGTGAGAAATAGCAGAAATGAGAACAGGGATAAACTAAACTTCAGAACTGGTGCCTACCTAGGCAACAAAATAACCCATGACGGACGGAACAAGGACGACATAGAAAACAGACTGGCACTGGCAAAAAGGACATTCCTGGCCAAGAGAACTGTACTATTAGCAAATACTGGCCTTAATTTGAGGACGAAATTCTTGAGAATGTACGTCTGGAGCACAGCATTGTATCATTGTGAAGCACGGACTGTGGGAAAACCGAAAATAAGAGGATAGAAGAATTTGAGATGTGGTGTTACAGAAGAATGTCTAAAATTAGATGCACTGATAAGAAAGGAATAAGGAGGTTGTTCGCAGATTCGCCGAGGAAGGGAATATACGGAAAATACTGACAAGAAGAGGGAACGCGATGATAGGACATTTGTTACGGCATCATGGGATGATTTCCATGGTACTAGAGGCAGCTGTAGAGGGAAAAAACTGTAGAGGAAGACAGAGATTGGAATACAGCCAGCAAGTAACTGAGGTTATAAGTGCTACCATTAGAGGACTTCGTGGCGCGTCACATCAGACGATTCAGAACACTGAAGGCTCAAAAAAAGTGGTCCTGTCAATTTTGAGTCGATTAGGTGTTATCAAGTTTAGGAGTGATCTCTCAAAATCGCAGTGGGGTTGAACCGAAATATCTTAGTCTTTCATTTCATTTTGAACAAAAGGAACCTGCCGCCTATTAGCCGAATCGATTGGCCGTGTCTGAGACCTCCCTCTTGTAATAAATTACAATTAAATCAATACTATTAGCTGGTGACGGGCGTTGATATACATCAACGGGGACAGTTGAAAATGTGTGCCCCGACCGGGACTCGAGCCCGGGATCTCCTGCTTACATGGCAGACGCTCTATCCATCTGAGTCACCAAGGACACAGAGGATATTGCGACTGCAGGGACTTATCTCTGGCACGCTCCCCGTGAGACCCACATTCTCAACTTATAGTCCACACACTACATTCGTAACGCCCCTGCCATTATACCCATTACTCGCGGCAGACAATCCACAGAGTCCCGTAAGAGTTCAGGAAAATCGTGTGCATCCGCACTGAAGGAGGTCATCAGCCGGTTAGCCTTAACGATATGAAGATGTCCGAAAGAACAGATACCATCTTCGTATCACTCTTGTAAGGAGGAATATGAAATTGGAGGAAGACGTGAAATTAGTATTACGGTAGACGGTTGGAATACTTTTACTTGTTCGAAGGGTTCTGTGAAAATGTATGCATCTGTAAAGGAAATCACATACATGACGCTAATGCGACCAATCGTAGAGTATTGTTTTAATGTTCAGCGTGCTTATCAAATAGAAATACAACAGATACCGAATGAATTCAGGAACACGCTGCTGTTGTCATAAAGAAAATGTAACAGAATTTCACGGAGGACTTATGCGAATGTTTCGAAGAGAGGCGATGTGATAATCGGAATCAAAATTAATCTTCCCTCAGGCTATCATCTACCAGCTGTTGCCATGTTGTGTAAGCATCACTTATTAACTGACGTTACGTTATATTAACACCTATCGGAACGTGCTATATCGGGATTATTACACCTTCCTTATAATGGTTCAAACAGCTCTGAGCACTATGGGACTTAACAGCTGTGGTCATGAGTCCCCTAGAAGTTAGAACTACTTAAACCTAAGTAACCTAAGGACATCACATACATCCATGGCCGAGGCAGGATTCGAACCTGCGACCGTAGCAGTCGCGCGGTTCCGGACTGACCACCTAGAACCGTTCGGCCACCTCGGCCGGCTCCTCCTTATAGTCTGAGAGTATTTCGCCTGTACCATTTACCTCGGTTACCAGCTGGAGGAGTTTAATCATTGTTGTTTGTCGCAGAGGTCTTAATAATTTTTTTATGAGGGAACCCGTGAGACGACAAGACTCGGTGGAACCTGGAGCGTCTCTGAAGATCTCCATGCAGCTCTGGAAACGTTAGTTTCGTGGACCAAGACCGTACAACCTGAATGATTCACCAGCAGCTAAGGAAGCCGCTCGTTAAAGCCGCCATTGTGTGACTAAAAGTAATGACAGACGGACTGGTTGTGGCCTGAAAACTTAACTCGAGCAACCTTAGACGCGACTGACGCCTCAGTCGGTTGCCCAGAACCTCGCCAACGCTTCGTGGGGTGTTTGGAAGGCGACGGTTGCCCAGGAACGAGTGCTTCTCGACGCTCGCCGGCTGCCAGTACGGCCCAGCTGCGCCTCGCCTCCCTCTTCGTTGTGCATTCCGGGTCGCCGCCGGCCGTGGCCCACTGAGGCTAAGGCCGGACTCGGCAGATGGCCAGGCGTCGGACCCTCCCACCTCACCACCCCCGCTGGCAACACGTGGTTCTACACAAGTCTAATGTAAACGGTAGTAGCCGTGACGCTGCCGCAGACGCCACGAAGGCTGCGCGCCTAGCGGCCAGCATCCACACTTCTGAACGCGATTTATGGCGAATGTGAAGAGTATCGTTTGCATTGATATTTTGTATGCTTGTTATAAAAGGGAGCACATGCAGCGCAATAAAATACAGCAATAACAAGCAGGAGATACTGCATTTGTTATTAGTTACGTTTCCTAAGGTATTAAACGTAGCATTAGAGGACAGCTTAATTTATGATTCTCTTCTAACCTAAGAGCATTTGGTGAAGGGGTTCGACCATAAATAAATAGACTGGCCCTGACGTCATTTTCGTGGCTCCAACATCTCTGGGCTAAAGTCACGTGAATGTTGGCAAAACATGGTTCTTTCGTGTTGCGCTTATGGCTGTACTCAGCGTTTTGTCGGGGGAAATGGATTACATTTCACGTGTGTTTCTCTGACAGTGCAGATGCGTTTATTGAAATCTGCTGAAGTGACTTTTATATGTTTTTCACTTGAAATAGAGTATCACGTAAATTAAAGTGTTGAAAGTGATGCCTGTAAAGTCAGACTCATATTACATTTTGGAAAGTATCTGTGATAATTCGGTTACAGAAGTTACTATAACTGTTTCTCGTTCCTACTCATAGGTTCGCTAAGGATGAAAACCGAAGGCAGCTTTGGATACAGGCCCTGAAACTGAAAAACTCTAAGCCATCTTCACATACGCGCCTTTTTGTATATACAAGTGAGATTATAATAAGGTAAGAGCACCTATAGTCGACACATGAAGAGAATTTTTTTCTACCTTCTAATACTATTAAATAAATGTAGGCTCCAAAATTATTTTTTGAAACTTCAAAGTCTCACCTTTCATCTAAAATATCTTTTTTTTTTAACTGATAGTTTAAACTTTTGTAAAAATAGTAGGAACTGAACCTCTGAAGTGCACCTAAAATTGATACTCTAAAATGGACCTGCTCCCAAAGTCGACGATTTTGGCACCTATAGTTGACATAATTCTCATATCCCATTTTCTTTTATAAGTGACTAGAGCTCAAAACGCGGCGAATCCAATATTTAAAGTTTTGACACGAGCCCACTCTTACTGTTTAAAAGAATTTTAACGACATTCTACTTCAATTGATAGTTTATAGTAATTTCGTCCCGCTGCCCACCAGAGGGGCGTTCGGTGTATTTGTTAGATTTTATAAATGGTACTGTGAACAAATCCAGGTCAAATGTAGTTCTGACATAATTTTTCGCAAATAAAAAAGTAATTTTTGTTGGAAGCGTTTGGCAGTCGATTGAGAAATGTGGGTAAAATACGATACAAACATAGGATGGCAGACCGCTGATTTGAAATCCCGCCATGTTTTGCCAACAGTCACGCGGTTTATGTTGGAGCCACACCAGCCCTATAGCTTCTGCACAGCAAGGCCAGTCTACTAGTATCTATGGTCGAAGGTGAAGGGTAACAGCAACAAGCAGGACCTAGAAAACACAAAGGCGTGCTGAAAAGCAATGGCTCCGTATTTTTTATGTGAGAGCTCTTAAAACTTTTTTTAAATAAAACAAACGTTATTGACATCCTACATCCTTATTCATCATGTCTACATATCTATTCCTCAACATAGTCACCCTGGCGACGAACACATTTCTGCCAACGAGAGACCAGTTTTTTGACACCTCCACTGTAGATTGTTTGACTTTGTTGACGGAGTCGCGCGCTCACCGCTGCTCGCACCGCTTCATCAGAAGTTCTTCAAAGCTGTTCCTTAACGTGCGGAGGATGATCGAAGACAGTGAATCCAAGGCGTCGGGTTGCTGCACGTGTCGCAGGGCTCGTTTGTGGTGCGGCGTTGTCATGCTGAAGGGCAGGGTGCCCCGTGTGTGAACGCACTCTTCGGATTCGGCATTCGACTACAGCACGCTGTTTCCCACTTACCGACAAAGTGAAGTTTCACACCGTCATGCTACCAGTTACAGTTCGGAGATGCAAGTATATAGACATGAAAAATAAAGATGTAAAATGTTGGTAACATTTGTTCCAGTTAAAAAGCTTTAAGAGTTTTCACATAATTTCGGAAGCATTGCTTTCCAGCACGCCTTTGTAGCAAGGACGAAGACCTCTCGCAGAAAAGTGGCGTATACTTAAGCAGTACATAGAGATTTGTTTATGAATATTAAAAATAAAAAAAATAGTTTGGAGTGCAGCATGTATGTTAAATAACGTATCAAACAAGCCACTGGTACTGTGGATGAAGAGAAAAATGCCCCACATAAGTAAAAACACAAACTCGAAAGCGACAGAATTATTCACGCGACACGGAAGAAACCGATTCCGCAAGTGATGCTACGTCAGAGACAGAACCAGGACATTAAATGTCAGAACCATCAACACAGACGTCTTTTGAGTGTGCGGTAATTAGACTGAACAAAATTATTCGTGTGTTGCGAAATCGAGTAAAGTGTATGTGTACCTCAAGATGAATAGAAACCAAATGATGCCACAGAAAGCAAAGGAACGAACACAAGCATGATTTTTTAAAAGAAATATTAGATCCAGGTACTTAGAAAAGGGGTATCTGGCTCGTTTGGAATGCTAATTTATTGGAAGTGTATTGTATTTGTTTCTGTTATTGGTGTCTTCCTTACTTTACAGATGATTCTCGCCCCTTTGTTTTTGGCTGGTGGTTATGGTTCAACTGGCTCTGAGCACTATGGGACTTAACTTCTGAGGTCATCAGTCCCCTAGAACTTAGAACTACTTAAACCTAACTAACCTAAGGACATCAAACACATCCATGCCCGAGGCAGGATTCGAACCTGCGACCGTAGCCTTCGCGCGGTTCCAGACTGGTCGTTATGCAACGACGTTATGCGCAGCGTGTGTTTTGACCCCAGTTTTCATTCTCAATTGTGCTCTAGTTTTCCTTTCTTGTAGATTTATTTGCCTGTTTTTACAACTGTGCTTTCTTTTTACCTGGTGACAATTACTTATGAACTACATGAAGTAAAATCGTCATAACTTCTGAACAGTTTGCGTTACGACGTTCAAATTGCACGGTGGGCCTCGGGGCACGATGGGAATTAGTATGCACAGTATGGTTTAGTTTAGAAACGAAGCCATTTTCATTTCGATGGGTTCGTCAATAAGCAAAATTGGCGCATTTTGGGGGCAGACTCCGCAAAATGACTGTGAGTACTATGGGACTTAACTACTGTGGTCATCAGTCCCCTAGAACTTAGAACTAATTAAACCTAACTAACCTAAGGACATCACACATATCCATGCCCGAGGCAGGATTCCTTTGTTTTCGGATTGCATTTCCTTAGGATTCTTCCAATGAATCTCAGTCTGGCATCTGCTTTACCGACGATCAACTTTATATGATCATTCCATTTTAAATCACTCCTAATGCCCACTCCCAGATAATTTATGGAATTAACTGCTTACAGTTGCTGACCTGCTATATTGTAGCTAAATGATAAGGGATCTTTCTTTCTATGTATTCGCAGCACATTACACTTGTCTACATTGAGATTCAATTGCTATTCCCTGCACCATGCGTCAATTCGCTGCAGATCCTCCTGAATTTCTGTACAATTTTCCATTGTTACAACGTCTCGATATACCACAGCATCATCCGCAAAAAGCCTCAGTGAACTTCCGATGTCATCCACAAGGTCATTTATGTATATTGTGAATAGCGACGGTCCTACGACACTCCCCTACGGCACACCTGATATCACTCTTACTTCGGAAGACTTCTCTCCATTGAGAATGACATGCTGCGTTCTGTTATCAAGGAACTCTTCAATCCAATAACACAATTGGTCTGATAGTCCATATGCTCTTACTTTGTTCATTAAACGACTGTGGGGAACTGTATCGAATGCCTTGCGGAAGTCAAGGAATACGGCATCTGCCTGGGAACCCATGTCAATGGCCCTCTGAGTCTCGTGGGCGAATAGCGCGAGCTGGGTTTCACACGATCGTCTCTTTCGATACACGTGCTGATTCCTACAGAGTAGATTTCTAGTCTCCAGAAAAGTCATTGTACTTGAACATAATACGCGTTCCAAAATTCTACAACTGATAGACGTTAGAGATATAGGTCTATAGTTCTGCACATCAGTTCGACGTCCCTTCTTGAAAACGGGGATGACCTGTGCCTTTTTCCAATCCTTTGGAACGCTACGCTCTTCTAGAGACCTACGGTACACCGCTGCAAGAAGGGGGGGCAAGTTCCTTAGTGTACACTACGTAAAATCGAACTGGTATCCCATCAGGTCCAGCGGCCTTTCCTCTTTTGAGCGATTTTAATTGTTTCTCTATCCCTCTGTCGTCTATTACGATAGCTACCATTTTGTCATCTGTGCGTCACTCTAGAGAAGGAACTACAGTGCAGTATTCTTCTGTGAAACAGCTTTGGAAAAAGACATTTAGTATTTCAGCCTTTAGTCTGTCATCCTCTGTTTCAGTACCACTTCGGTCACAGAGTGTCTGGACATTTTGTTTTGATCCACCTACCGCTTTGACATAAGACCAAAATTTCTTAGGATTTTCTGCCAAGTCAGTACATAGAACATTACTTTCGAATTCATTGAACGCCTCTCGCATAGCCCTCGTCACACTACATTTTTCTTCGCGTACTTTTTGTTTCTCTGCAAGGCTTTGGCTATGTTTATGTTTGCTGTGTAGTTCCCTTTGCTTCCGCAGCAGTTTTCTAACTCGGTTGTTGCACCACGGTGGCTCTTTTCCATCTCTTACGATCTTGCTTGGCACATACTCATCTAACGCATATTGTACGATGGTTTTGAACTTTGTCCACTGATCCTCAACACTATCTGTACTTGAGACAAAACTTCTGTGTTGAGCCGTCAGGTAGCTGTAATCTGCTTTTTGTCACTTTTGCTAAACAGAAAAATCTTCCTACCTTTTTTAATATTTCTATTTACGGCTGAAATCATCGATGCTGTAACCACTTTATGATCGCCGATTCCCTGTTCTACTTTAACTGTTTCAAATAGTTCTGGTCTGTTTGTCACCAGAAGGTCTAATACGTTATCGCCACGAGTCGGTTCTCTGTTTAACTGCTCAAGGTAGTTTTCAGATAAAGCACTTAAAAAAATTTCACTGGATTCTTTGTCCCTGCCACCCGTTATGAACGTTTGAGTCTCCCAGTCTATATCCGGCAAATTAAAATCTCCACCCAGAACTATAACATGGTGGGGAAATCTACTCGAAATATTTTCCAAATTATCCTTCAGGTGCTCAGCCACAACAGCTGCTGAGCCAGGGGGCCTATAGAGACATCCAATTACCATATCACTTTAACCGTGACCTTCACCCAAATTATTTCACATTTCGGATCTCGGCCAATTTCCTTCGATACTATTGCACTTCTTATCGCTATAAACACGCCTCCCCCTCCACTGTCCAGCCTGTCTCTGCGGTATACATTCCAATCTGAGTTTAGAATTTCATTACTGTTTATATCTGGTTTCAGCCAACTTTCTGTCCCTAGTACTATGTGGGCATTGTGACCGTTTATTAATGAGAGCAGTTCTGGGACCTTTCTATAGACGCTCCTGCAGTTTACTATTAGCACATTAATATTGTTATTCCCTTTTGCATTTTGCCTACTCCTACCTTGCCGCGTCTCAGGAGGCGTCTTGTCGGGCCTAGGGAGGGAATTCTCTAACCTAAAAAACCCCCATGTGCACTCCACACGTAATCCGCTACCCTTGTAGCCGCTTCCTGCGTGTAGTGCACGCCTGACCTATTCAGGGGGACCCTACATTTCTCCACCCGATAGCGGAAGTCGAGAAATTTGCACCCCAGATTTCCGAAGAATCGTCTGAGCCTCTGGTTTAAGCCTTTCACTCGGCTCCAAACCAGAGGACTGCGATCGGTTCTGGGAACGATACTACAAATAGTTAGCTCAGATTCCACCCCGCGAGCGAGGCTTTCCGCCTTCACCAACTCCGCCAACCGCCTGTATGAACTGAGGATGACCTCTGCACCCAGACGGCAGGAGTTATAAATGAAAAAGTATTGGAATGTAAACAAAAACATTCCTTGTTTGTCGGTTTCATGAGAACTTATGACTCTAAACACAAGCAAAGCCTTTGGAGTGCAATGAAGGACCTAGTATTTCCAATTAAAGTTATAAATTTTTGTAAAATGTGTATTGACGATAATATAAGCAGAGTTTGGCTAGATGGAATTAAATGTGACCATTTTAAAACTGGACTAAGACAGCGAGATGCTCTGTGGCCTCAGAGAGAGTTGTGAGGAAGCTGGAATTACCGCCAGATGGGATCCTCCAAAGAAATAAAGTTTTAGCGTGTGTAGGTGATATAGTGCTCACTTGAAAAAGCGAAACAGAGATTAGTATCCAAGCTCGGGCTAAAAGTAAACGAGCAGAAAACAAAATACACGACAGTTCAAAGACGTACAGATGAACAAGACACCCGATCGCAGCTGATAATCGGCAAACAAATTCGCGTTGAACAGTTCAAATGCTGATCCCAGTGACAGACAAACAAAACCAGACAAGCAGAACTGAAAATGAGACCGCAGAAAGCTAATGGAGCCTAGTACTACATAAAGAAACTTCTAAGGTCTAGACTACTGAGAGGGGAAACTAAAATGAAACTATAGAACACAATCATCAGACCCATCCTAACCTATGGCACAGGAACATGGAGTTTAGCTAAAGGGGAAGAACATCGACTACAAGTATTTGAAAGCAAAGTTTACAAGACAATCTTTGGGCCATTCTATGATAATGAATCGCAAAGCTGGAAGAGAAGACACAACTCAGAAATCAGCATGCTACCACAAAAAGCAATAATAATAACCATAACAGATTCCAGAAGATTGCAATGGTCAAGCGATCTGATGAAAACGAAAGAGAATCAAGTTATTTCAAGAATATTCATGGAGAAGTCATTTGACAATAGGCCGAAGTGGAGATCGAGGAGCACATATGCAACAAGGGTATAAATAGTTGGTAGGAAGCAGCACAAGGTAAAAGCATTTGGAGGCAACATCTGAGATCGGCACGGGAGCTTCGAGTCTCTTAGAGCCAAAGCTATAACTTATGTTCTTTATTGTTGTTGTAGATATCAGTTCAACATGTGGTTTGATGCAGCTCTCCATACTAGTCTATCCTGTGCAGACCACCTCAGCTCCGAATAACAACTGCAACCTACATCCTTCTGAATTTGCTTACCGAATTCATCTCTTGGTCTCTCTCTGCGATTTTTACCTCCCACGCTTCCCTCCAGTAGCAAATTGGTACACCCTTGACGCCTCAGAATGTGGCGTACGAACTGATCCCTTTTTCTAGTCTCTCCTCTCAGCTCTATACAGCACCTCCTCATTAGTTACATGGTCTATCGATCTAATCTTCAACATTCTTCTGTAGCACCACATTTCGAAACTTTCTCTTCTTGTCTAAACTGTTTGTCGACCATGTTTCACTTCCATACATGGCTATACTCCATGCAAATACTTTCATAAAGGACTTCCTGACCCTTAAATATATTCTCGATATTAACAAATTCTCCTTCTTCATAAATGCTTTCTTGCCATTGCCAGTCTACATTTTATATCCTCCCTACTTCGACCATCATCAATTATTCTGCTTCCCAAGCAGCAAAACACCTCTACCACTTTGTCTTATTTCCCAGTCTAATTACGTCAGCATAGCCTGATTTAATTCGACTGCACTCCATTATCATCGGTTTGCTTTTGTTGATGTTCATCTTATATCCTCCTTTCAAGATACGGTTCAATCCGTTCAACGCCTCTTCCCCGTTCCTTGTTGTCTCTGACAGAATGTCATTGGCAAACCTCAAAGTTTTTATTTCTTCTCCCTGGACTTCAATTCCTACTCCAAATTTTTCTTTTGTTTCCTTTACTGCTTGCTCAACATAGAGATTGAATAACATCGGGGATAGGCTACAATCCTGTCTCACTCCCTTCCCAACCACTGCTTTCCTTTCATGCCCCTCCACTCTTGTAACTGCCATCTGGTTTCTGTACAAATTGTAACTAGCCTTTTACCCATGTCACCTTCAGAATTTGAAAGACAGTATTCCAGTCAATATTGTCAAAAGCTTTCTCTAAGTCTACAAATGCTAGAAACGTAGGTTTGCCTTTCCTTAACCTATTTTCTATGAGAAGTCATAGGGTCAGTATCGCCTCGCGTGTACCTACATTTCCCCTCAGTCCAAACTGATCTTCCCCAGGGTCAGCTTCTACCAGTTTTTCCATCCTTCTGTAATGGATTCGCGTTAGTATAATGAATGTACTGTGCCGCCCGGGCGAGCGCGCAGAAGGCGAGTGCGCTGCACACGTAGGGAGGGACAGAGCGGCCACTTCGCGCCGGATCGCTCCGACACACTCGCGGTCCCGGGTTCGCATCAGGACGGTGTGCCAGCAGGCCAGCCCACCGGCACATGACACACACGTCGGCTCACCAGGCCGCGTCCTGTGCACCGAGTTCGCGGCATCCACTGCTCCAGGCAGCACATCCGGAAAAAAGTGCTTCTCCAGCCCGTATACTCTACTACGGCACACATTGCGTCTGTCAAAACGTCCTAAAGCTAGGAAGTAAATACGGTTCATTGACACTGTGTACCAGCTGATTCCTACTTTGCGTCTACCAATTATTACACTGTGATTATCAGCGATTCCCTGCTACAAGAATGCAATGCATTTAATTCCACCAACGTAAAAATGTTATCCACTATTTGTAAATTAAGAAGTATTGTTAGAAGAATTTATTCAGAATAAAGATATTCTGTGATTGCTATTGCTATCACATACGCTCTTATAACAAGTGCCGATGTGCATACTGTAATTGGATGGAGAAAGGCAGCGCGCACATGAACAATTTTTTTGATTGGCCAATTTTATTCAGCTGATAGCGAGCACCGAGATTTTGCAAATCGGTCGATAACTGTGAGCGCGCTTGACCGATTTATTAAACAGTCAACGATTTTCATAAACACTGAAACGTTGCGAGTGTTTGCGCCTCTCTTGTGAAATAGAAGCAGAAGAAACGGCCGCCAAAATATTGGGCACATCCAGCAGTAAGTGCAAGATAAACAAAATACGTGCACATCTTCATATTTTCGCGGCGCAAATACTGATCCATAAAATTTCGGGCTTGAAGTCGCATTTTGCTGCATTATGCGGCTACACGCCCGAAATTTTATGGATCAAAATTAAGTGCAATTCAATAGGTCGTATGAAGCACTGGGATTTCAACATTCAAAATTTCGTGGGTACACCAGAACGTCTATCAACAGTTTCGATACGTTACTTGCAATTACTGCAGTTCGTATTGCGTATCAGAATGTCGTACGTGAAAGTACACTGCTGGCCATTAAAATTGCTACACTACGAAGATGACGTGCTACAGACGCGAAATTTAACCGACAGGAAGAAGATACTGTGATATTCAAATGATTAGCTTTTCTGAGCATTCACACAAGGTTGCCGCCGGTGGCGACACCTACAACATGCTGACATGAGGAAAGTTTCCAACCGATTTCTCATACACAAACAGCAGTTGACCGGCGTTGTCTGGTGAAACGTTGTTGCGATGCCTCGTGTAAGGAGGAGAAATGCGTACCATCACGTTTCCAACTTTGAAAAAGCTCAGATTGTAGCCTATCGCGATTGCGGTTTATCGAATGCGACATTGCTGCTCACGTTGGTCGAGATACAATGACTGTTAGGACAATATGGAATCGGTGGGTTCAGGAGGGTAATACGTAACGCCGTGCTGGATCCCAACGGCCTCGTATCACTAGCAGTCGAGATGACAGGCATCTCATCCGCATGGCTGTAACGGATCGTGCAGCCACGTCTCGATCCCTGAGTCAACAGATGGGGACGTTTTCAAGACAACCATCATCTGCACGAACAGTTCTACGACGTTTGCAGCAGCATGGACTATCAGCTAGGAGGCCATGGCTGCGGTTGCCCTTGACGCTGCATCACAGACAGGAGCGCCTGCGATGGTGTACTCAACGACCAACCTGGGTGCACGAATGACAAAACGTCATTTTTTCGGATGAATCCAGGTTCTGTTTACAGCATCATGATGGTCGCATCCGTGTTTGGCGACATCGCGGTGAACGCACATTGGAAGCGTGTATTCGTCATCGCCATACTGGCGTATCACCCGGCGTGATGGTATGGGGTGCCATTGGTTACACGTCTCGGTCACCTCTTGTTCGCACTGACGGCACTTTGAACAGTGAACGTTACATTTGAGATGTGTTACGACCCGTGGCTCTACCCTTCATTCGATCCCTGCGAAACCTTACATTTCAGCAGGATAATGCACGACTGCATGTTGCAGGTTCTGTACGGGCCTTTCTGGATACAGAAAATGTTCGACTGCTGCCCTTAGCCAGCACATTCTACATCTACATCTATATTCCGCGAGCCACCTTACGGTGTGTGGCGGAGGGTACTTATTGTACCACTATCTGATCCCCCCTTCCCTGTTCCATTCACGAATTGTGCGTGGGAAGAACGACTGCTTGTAAGTCTCCGTATTTGCTCTAATTTCTCGGATCTTTTCGTTGTGATCATTACGCGAGATATATGTGGGCGGTAGTAATATGTTGCCCATCTCTTCCCGGAATGTGCTCTCTCGTAATTTCGATAATAAACCTCTCCGTATTGCGTAACGCCTTTCTTGAAGTGTCCGCCACTCTCACCAACTGGAAACGTCTGGTCAATGGTGGCTGGGCAACTGGCTCGTCACAATACGCCAGTCACTACTCTTGATGGACTGTAGCATCGTGTTGAATCTGTATGGGCAGCTGTACTTGTACACGCCATCCAAGTTCTGAGTCAATGCTCAGGCGTATGAAGGCCGTTATTCCGGTCAGAGGTGGTTGTTCTGGGTACTGATTTCTCAGGATCTATGCACCCAAATTGCGTGAAAATGTAATCACGTGACAGTTCTAATATAATATATTTGTCCAATGAATACACGTTTGTCATCTGCATTTCCTCTTGGTGTAGCAGTTTTAATGACCAGTAGTGTATTTCATGTACTGGAAGGCTTTTAGTTGCCATAAGGTAAATACATATAAGAAAGAAAGCACTGTGTGTATTTTAGTAAATATTCAATTGTACATAGTTTTGACTTGTGTAAACACTGTGGATTAGATGTTTTAATTTCTTAACAGATAGTTGACAACAGGAAACAGCTTTCTGTCATTATACTCCGTATATTTACTTGGCGCTACGAATAGCAAGTGATGCGTGCAGTAAGTTATGGAAATGTCTCCAATCTATTTATATGGCAGAAAAGACTAGCGAAGTACTGGTAAATGTAGCAAAACGATTTTATGAAAGAACTCATTTTCCACATTACGTTGAAGCTATGGTTGGAAGAGAGAGAGATACGTAAAGAAACCAAACAACACAGAATCATTCTACTACAATTACGAACAATTTTTCAATGGTACTAATCGCGATTGCGGATAGTAACTACTGTTTCAGATGGTAGGTGTAGGAGCATATTGTAGTTGCAGTGATTCAGAAATATTTAAGATTACGAATTTCTGAAACAACTTTCATGTAATTTAAACATTCCTGACAGAAGTCGTATACCAGCCGACGCAAATGGAATAGCGGTGTCATATGTTTTGTTGGTGATGAGGCATTTAGTCTATCAGAACTTGTGTTATGGCCTTATGCAAAAACAAATTTGAAACATCTAATATGAATATTAGGTCATAGACTACGTGCAGCTACAGAATGTGAAAGTGTGCTTGTGGCATTCTCTTAAACAAATCGAGCCTATTACACAGACCTCTCTACAGAAATCCCGATTGTTTTGTGATCATCATAAAAGCGTGTTGCGTGCTTCATAATCTTGTGAGGCAACACAATGGTAAACAAATAGAAGACAAGAGCAACATTCCTGCAAAAAAAAAAACTGTTTCTTCGGTATTGCCGCAATAAAAAAAGTACTTCTGAAGTATCTCAAGATAATAGTTAGTGCAGTATTTTTCTGAGTATTTTATTTTGTCAGCAGCATTTGTTGATTGCCAATATGACCATATATAGACATATTTGTCAGTAGCGTTTTTATAATTACATTTCAACATTGTGTGTGCAGATAACACGACTTGTCGAACAATTCGGTATATAAATTACACTAATTCACACAGGGTGTTTCAAAATTACACCGACAAACTTCGAGGGGTGTTGAAGGTGTTTTCAGGACCAAAATGAGGATAGGACCCGTATCCGGAAACGTCACTCAACGACGCTATAGTGTGTCGAAGTTACAGCCGTCGACATACTTCCGTGATGATGTTACCAACTTTCAGGATGATGGATAAGTTTATCAATCGTAGATAAGGAACTCTGCTCCGGAGAAGATAGATTCGAAAGTTACAAGCGAAAATCGTTTGATAGAGGTGGTAGTATGGACCAAGAGAAGAAAAAATATCCAGTAAACATTGGACCTAAAATGTATAGCTGAGGATCTCTAACCCCTGGTTCATCTTCGCTACTGTGAAACACATCTCCTGTATTGAAGTCCATGTTTACTTGACTTTTTTTCTTGTTTGGTCCATACTAGCTCCTCTTTAAGTTGCCTACCGGACGGTCTTAGCAAGAACGGTACCCGCACATGTACTACACTGTCAACCGTGTCAGGTAGGTCTTCGCATGTAAGTTTCGACTGCTTCATTTCCCGACCCTGGTCCCTTATACTGATACGTACATTCTTCTGTATCATCATCACGGAAACACCTTGTATATACATAAATATACAGGTGCCGAAACCTGTAAATTCTGTGTTCTGTAGTGTCGCTCGATGGCGTTTCCGGACACGGCTTCTATCGCCATTTTGTTCCTCAAGTCACATTCTGCGAACCCTCGAAGTTTGTCGGAATAATTTTGAAATACCTCTATTTATATTGTTGCTACGTTAGGTAAAAATGTTTGCATTTTTTTTAGCAGAGGTTGTTGTTGTTGTGGTCTTCAGTCCTGAGACTGGTTTGATGCAGCTCTCCATGCTACTCTATCCTGTGCAAGCTTCTTCATCTCCCAGTACCTACTGCAGCCTACATCCTTCTGAATCTGCTTAGTATATTCATCTCTAGGTCTCCCTCTACGATTTTTACCCTCCACGCTGCCCTCCAATACTAAATTGGTGATCCCTTGATGCCTCAGAACATGTCCTACCAACCGATCCCTTTTTCTTGTCAAGTTGTGCCACTAACTTCTCTTCTCCCCAATCCTATTCAATACCTCATTAGTTATATGATCTACCCATCTAATCTTCAGCATTCTTCTGTACCACTACATTTCGAAAGCTTCTATTCTCTTCCTGTCTAAACTATTTATCGTCCACGTTTCACTTCAATACATGGCTACACTCCTCACAAATACTTTCAGAAACGACTTCCTGACATTTAAATCTATACTCGATGTTAACAAATTTTTCTTCTTCAGAAACGCTTTCCTTGCCATTGGCAGTCTACATTTTATATCCTCTCTACTTCGACGATCATCAGTTATTTTTCTCCCCAAATAGCAACACTCCTTTACTACTTTAAGTGTCTCATTTCCTAGTCTAATTCCCTCAGCAGAGGTTAGTTCTGCCCATTTTGGCGTCAGTGTTTCTTTTATTTGGCGATCATTGTAATATCCCATTTTTGTCGTAGATTTTGGGACGACATTGTACTACAGAAATTAATTCCTGGCTGTTAATATTTTCCATTTTTAGAAATTGTCAAATTGCGCAGCAATCGGCCGAGCGAAAAGACGAATGCGCGTTGCAGCTTGCAGTACTGTAAGCGTCATTCCCTCGGCCGATGTGGATCGGCGAAAGTCTCTTGTCTTGTTGCAGACTTTATCGGCCGATTTTTCGATCGCCCATGTACCTGTTTCCATTTAACATCACTGCCATTGCAAAACGATTCTGTTATTGGCCGATCGGAAAACTGTTCATGCGCGCCTGGCCTGAAAGCAAATGGATAAACTTGGCACTGAAGCTTATAAACTATAACATTCTGCCAAACCGCCGGCTGCCCCCGCGCGGTTAGTCTAAAGAACGACAACGAAGGGATAAATGGAGGGCTTTGCGGCAGAGGCGACCAGACTGGACCAGGGAGTAGCCCCAGCGCACAACCAGGCAAGTTGGGTCAGCTTGGCTAGGATGACTATGCTGAGTGAGCTGCACAGTGCAGCGGGCAGGCCGGGCTGAGACCTGCGTCGTGGTTGATTACTCACCGCGCTCACCTAGGCCTACCACAAAACGTCATCAAGACGAAAGACAAATTTCGGAATCCGATTTCCGTTGCCGTGCTTACACGCTAAAGGCCTCGGTTAAATACCAAGTCTCCGAGAATCTGTAGAAAAATTGAACGACTGGTGTCTGCCCACCAGGTAGAGCGGTGGAAGGGGGTTGGGGGGGGGGGGGGTTGTCGTAGGGGGAGGGGCGAACCTACGGTTTATCTTACTAGATACACTTAAAAAGAGGCAAACGTACATTTCTCAAATGTAGGCTGTTCACAGTTGTAAGTAGGCTGTTTAGGTTTTTATGTTGGTAACGCCACGTAGAGCTGTATATGAAAATCACTGATTGTGCCATGTGAAGGCTGTCGTTGGTTTGCATTGTTGGAGTATATGCTATTGCAGTGTTGGGCAGTTGGCTGTTAACCGTAGCGTTGCGCAGTTGGAGGTGAGCCGCCAGCAGTGGTGGACGTGGGGAGTGAGATGGCGGAGTTTTGAGAGCGGATGATCTGGACAGAGACAGTAAATTTGTAAGACTGGATGTCATGAACTTATATATATATATATATATATATATATATACGATTGGACCCATACGGATCACGCAAAGCTTTTCTGATTCAATTTTTTAATTCTCCAAACTTCTCTCATTCTTTCCCTATGAATTCTCTTTCTTTCCTCTGTCCATTTTGTCCCCTGTCTCTTGCAAACTTCATTCTCGGGTTGTACTTTCCAACTATTGATTTTTTGCCTGTATACATTTCTGTTTATAACTTCTGAAGAATTTATTTGTGCATTTGCTAGATCTGTTTTGGTTTCTTGTATCCAGGGTATGGTTTTCAATTTTTCAATGTATATTAAAATTTTGTGGGAGAGTATGGGTGTTGGGAGTCTGTGGATATGACCGTAAAATTTTAGTCTTCTTTTCCGGATGTCTGCGGCGAGGTTAGATAATTTTTCTGTAGTTTTCCGAGACTGTAACCTGTATCCATCTTCAGTTCTTTTTGGGCCAAGAATCTTTCTGATAATTTTGCGTTCCTCTTTCAGGATGCCTTCCATGTCGCCTTTTCTATGGAGTGTGAGTGTTTCGCTGGCATATAGTGCTTCGGGCTTGATTACTGTATTGTAGTGTCGTATTTTTGAGTGAATGGACACTTTTTATTGTAGATGTTGTGGGTTTTCCAGTATGCTCTTTTCAGTTTTTGCAGTCGAACTTTTTGTGCAGTTTTCTCTCCCCCTGTGGGTTCTAGGACCTCGCCAAAGTATTTAAAGAATGGAACTCTCTCAATTTGTCTATATTTTGTAGTCAGTTTTTGAGTTTCAAATTTTGACCAGATGAATTTGGTTTTTTGGAAGGAAATTTGTAGCCCAACTTTTTCGGCGCATTCTTTGAGAATGTCTATCTGTTTAATTGCTGTGGTCGCGTTTTCTGCTAGAATGGCCACGTCATCTGCAAATGCCAAGCATGAAATTTTAATACCATCTTTAGATCTTCCTAGTTGTATAGGCTTCCAGTAATTTTGATTCTTCAGTTCTTTTCCCCATTCTCGGATGACTTTGTCTAAGACAAGGTTGAAGAGGAGTGGAGACAAGACGTCACCTTGTCTGACGCCTGTTTTGATCAGGAAGGGCTCTGATATTTCACCCAGGAATTTTATCTTAGAAGTTGTGTTTGTGAGCGTTTCTTTGAGAAGGTTTAGGGTTTTCGGATCGAGTCCTAGCTCCTCAAGGATAATAAAGAGAGATTGCCTATCGATTGAATCATAAGCCTTTGCGAAATCAACAAAGGAACAAATGATCGGACTGTTTTTGACTGCTTTGTATTTTAGTGTTGTCTTCAAATTGAAAATTTGTTCTGCACAGGATCGGTGAGGGCGAAAGCCAGCTTGGTATTCACCAATACTGTGTTCGAGTTGTTCTTGTGTTCGTTGAAGAAGACAAGCTGAGAGGATTTTATAAGTGACTTGGAGAAGGGAGATTCCTCGAGATATACACTCCTGGAAATTGAAATAAGAACACCGTGAATTCATTGTCCCAGGAAGGGGAAACTTTATTGACACATTCCTGGGGTCAGATACATCACATGATCACACTGACAGAACCACAGGCACATAGACACAGGCAACAGAGCATGCACAATGTCGGCACTAGTACAGTGTATATCCACCTTTCGCAGCAATGCAGGCTGCTATTCTCCCATGGAGACGATCGTAGAGATGCTGGATGTAGTCCTGTGGAACGGCTTGCTATGCCATTTCCACCTGGCGCCTCAGTTGGACCAGCGTTCGTGCTGGACGTGCAGACCGCGTGCGACGACGCTTCATCCAGTCCCAAACATGCTCAGTGGGGGACAGATCCGGAGATCTTGCTGGCCAGGGTAGTTGACTTACACCTTCTAGAGCACGTTGGGTGGCACGGGATACATGCGGACGTGCATTGTCCTGTTGGAACAGCAAGTTCCCTTGCCGGTCTAGGAATGGTAGAACGATGGGTTCGATGACGGTTTGGATGTACCGTGCACTATTCAGTGTCCCCTCGACGATCACCAGTGGTGTACGGCCATTGTAGGAGATCGCTCCCCACACCATGATGCCGGGTATTGGCCCTGTGTGCCTCGGTCGTATGCAGTCCTGATTGTGGCGCTCACCTGCACGGCGCCAAACACGCATACGACTATCATTGGCACCAAGGCAGAAGCGACTCTCATCGCTGAAGACGACACGTCTCCATTCGTCCCTCCATTCACGCCTGTCGCGACACCACTGGAGGCGGGCTGCACGATGTTGGGGCGTGAGCGGAAGACGGCCTAACGGTGTGCGGGACCGTAGCCCAGCTTCATGGAGACGGTTGCGAATGGTTCTCGCCGATACCCCAGGAGCAACAGTGTCCCTAATTTGCTGGGAAGTGGCGGTGCGGTCCCCTACGGCACTGCGTAGGATCCTACGGTCTTGGCGTGCATCCGTGCGTCGCTGCGGTCCGGTCCCAGGTCGACGGGCACGTTCACCTTCCGCCGACCACTGGCGACAACATCGATGTACTGTGGAGACCTCACGCCCCACGTGTTGAGCAATTCGGCGGCACGTCCACCCGGCCTCCCGCATGCCCACTATACGCCCTCGCTCAAAGTCCGTCAACTGCACATACGGTTCACGTCCACGCTGTCGCGGCATGCTACCAGTGTTAAAGACTGCGATGGAGCTCCGTATGCCACGGCAAACTGGCTGACACTGACGGCGGCGGTGCACAAATGCTGCGCAGCTAGCGCCATTCGACGGCCAACACCGCGGTTCCTGGTGTGTCCGCTGTGCCGTGCGTGTGATCATTGCTTGTACAGCCCTCTCGCAGTGTCCGGAGCAAGTATGGTGGGTCTGACACACCGGTGTCAATGTGTTCTTTTTTCCATTTCCAGGAGTGTATATATATAATGACTTTTGAACACTATTAAGGTAAATACATTGTTTGTTCTCTATCAAAATCTTTCATTTGCTAACTATGCCTATCAGTAGTTAGTGCCTTCAATAGTTAGAATCTTTTATATAGCTGGCAGTAGTGGCGCTCGCTGTATTGTAGTAGTTCGAATAACGAAGATTTTTGTGAGGTAAGAATTCATGAAAGGTACAGGTTATTGTTAGTCAGGGCCATCCTTTTGTAGGGATTACTGAAAGTCAGATTGCGTTGCGCTAAAAAATATTGTGTGTCAGTTTAGTGTTGATCAGAATAGGTAAAGAGCGAAATGTCTGAGTATGTTCAGTTCTGCTCAGCTGTTTGAAAATCAGATAATGTAAGAGGTTTATCAGCACAGTAACTCATTAATTTTTCTAAGGGGACGTTTCACAGTGTTGACTAGAAAGCCAATAGAAAGTTATCTAAAACTTATACGGAGATGGGATTACATCATTAAAAGTCGAACAACTTCCTTCAACTACTGTCATATGGTTAATCCACTTCCGGTCACTGTTGGTGTTTCACTTTGGTAGTTTCCGCTGGTTACCGGTTCCAGTGATCTAGCGAAAATTGTGCAGTGGAACAGTCTTTGCGACTGTTTACGTGTGAGCAATATGTTAATTTACTGACACTAGTGCGCACAACTTAGGACAGAAGTAGCTACCGCAGATGTGTCACAGGCAACTAAAATAGCTCGATAGAACTCGGACGAGGTTTGTGATCACCAGGAATGGCAATACATACTTTGCCAGAAGTTCCTGCGATGGCCACAAGGCAGGTAAGAAGTTTCCAACCTCCCCACTTACTGATCGGTTAATACGATAATACGACCGCGAACGCGCATGCCTAATGAACTTGAATTTGTATGAGTATTATAGTGCTGCAAGTTCTTGCGGTAAGTCATTCCACTTCTCCACTAGTGTGGGTGGCAACTGTTGGATGGCCGTTAGTGCAAGTGGATGTGCTGGAATATGTCTCCCCAACATACCCCACATATTCTCGATGCGATTTAAGTTGGGGGAACGACCAGACCAGTTCATTTGCCGTATACTCTCTCGTTCCAAGAGCTGCTCCACCTGCACAGTTCGATGCGGTCGCGCATTTTCATCTATAAAAATGAGACCAGGGTCGAATGCTCTCCTGGAAGGACACATCGGGAAGGAGTACAATGTCGCAATATCGTGGATCAGTGATTATACATACACTCCTGGAAATGGAAAAAAGAACACATTGACACCGGTGTGTCAGACCCACCATACTTGCTCCGGACACTGCGAGAGGGCTGTACAAGCAATGATCACACGCACGGCACAGCAGACACACCAGGAACCGCGGTGTTGGCCGTCGAATGGCGCTAGCTGCGCAGCATTTGTGCACCGCCGCCTTCAGTGTCAGCCAGTTTGCCGTGGCATACGGAGCTCCATCGCAGTCTTTAACACTGGTAGCATGCCGCGACAGCGTGGACGTGAACCGTATGTGCAGTTGACGGACTTTGAGCGAGGGCGTATAGTGGGCATGCGGGAGGCCGGTGGACGTACCGCCGAATTGCTCAACACGTGGGGCGTGAGGTCTCCACAGTACATCGATGTTGTCGCCAGTGGTCGGCGGAAGGTGCACGTGCCCGTCGACCTGGGACCGGACCGCAGCGACGCACGGATGCACGCCAAGACCGTAGGATCCTACGCAGTGCCGTAGGGGACCGCACCGCCACTTCCCAGCAAATTAGGGACACTGTTGCTCCTGCATTCGCAACCGTCTCCATGAAGCTGGGCTACGGTCCCGCACACCGTTAAGCCGTCTTCCGCTCACGCCCCAACATCGTGCAGCCCGCCTCCAGTGGTGTCGCGACAGGCGTGAATGGAGGGACGAATGGAGACGTGTCGTCTTCAGCGATGAGAGTCGCTTCTGCATTGGTGCTAATGATGGTCGTATGCGTGTTTGGCGCCGTGCAGGTGAGCGCCACAATCAGGACTGCATACGACCGAGGCACACAGGGCCAACACCCGGCATCATGGTGTGGGGAGCGATCTCCTACACTGGCCGTACACCACTGGTGATCGTCGAGGGGACACTGAATAGTGCACGGTACATCCAAACCGTCATCGAACCCATCGTTCTACCATTCCTAGACCGGCAAGGGAACTTGCTGTTCCAACAGGACAATGCACGTCCGCATGTATCCCGTGCCACCCAACGTGCTCTAGAAGGTGTAAGTCAACTACCCTGGCCAGCAAGATCTCCGGATCTGTCCCCCATTGAGCATGTTTGGGACTGGATGAAGCGTCGTCTCACGCGGTCTGCACGTCCAGCACGAACGCTGGCCCAACTGAGGCGCCAGGTGGAAATGGCATGGCAAGCCGTTCCACAGGACTACATCCAGCATCTCTACGATCGTCTCCATGGGAGAATAGCAGCCTGCATTGCTGCGAAAGGTGGATATACACTGTACTAGTGCCGACATTGTGCATGCTCTGTTGCCTGTGTCTATGTGCCTGCGGTTCTGTCAGTGTGATCATGTGATGTATCTGACCCCAGGAATGTGTCAATAAAGTTTCCCCTTCCTGGGACAATGAATTCACGGTGTTCTTATTTCAATTTCCAGGAGTGTATTTCAAAGATCTGAAGGACAGTGCGCCCATACAAGATAATGCCTGACAATACCATAACACCTAGACCACCAAAAACGATCATACTCGGCAATATTCCTGAATTCATTATGTGTTTCACCTTTCGTCATGTAAGAGTACGTCCAGCATTGTTGAAAAATGGCTCTGAGCACATCAGAGGTCATCAGTCCCCTAGAACGTAGAACTACTTAAACCTAACTAACCTAAGGACATCACACACATCCATGCCCGAGGCAGGATTCGAACCTGCGGCCGTAGCGGTCGCGCGGTTCCAAACTGTAGCGCTTAGAACCGCTCGGCCACACCGGTCGGCTAGGGTGCAAAACAGAACTTTTATATTAATGTTGTATGGGACATACCATTAGAGACCTAATATTTGGGAAAATTGTAATTCAGTAGTGCTTAAATTATAAATTATGACGTCCTTCGAATAAAATATGAAGGACTAAAATTTACGACGGTTTAGTAACAATGTTACACTTTACCCCTTTTTGTGTTCTAGGGCTAAGGTAATACGAAATTATCGATTGTTCTGGTACTTAACCACAGTGTCACTGAGTCACGTAGCTGATAGTATAGGTTAAACTTGGTGTATAAGAAGGCATAGGACCGCCGGAAACGCTTGCATAGCACAGTAGATATTACCTTCCCATTTTAGAAAAAGTAAATTAAAAAAAATCAGTAAATGAAACCGACAAGATGGTATACAAACGTCTAAAAATAAGGCTGGCAGGAAATAAAGCGGGAATGGCTAGAGGAGAAATGCAGAAGCTGTAGAAAAAAAGACGTTAGCCAACGTAGATGCCGCTTTGCCAGTGCTAGGGAAGGCTGCAGGGTGGATGCAATCTGTATAAGATCTGTACATAGAAAAGGGACTTAATAACAGTATTGGAAGAAGATGACATGGGAGATACGATATTGTAAGAAGAAGTTGACAGCTCACGTAAGTCGTAACTGGGCGCTTTGAGTATAGACGACATCCCGTCAGAATTGTTAAGGTCCTTGACAAGAGCAAATCGTAAGCCACATGCTTCAAATTCCCCTGTGGCCAACGGTAATTCGTAGACGATGATGATGGTCACGAAGTTCTGGACACATGTGATGCGAAGATATTTTATTTTGGAGGTCTAATTATTCTATTTCCTGATGTGATTGTCAGTGTTTAATTGTATGTTTCTGACTCCGCAATAATGTAAGTAAAAACAACCGACGACGAAACTGTTTTATTAGGTATGCAAAATTTAGCGAGTGAGTCATAAATGAGAAAATGTTTCGTGCAAAGTGTCACACATTGAGCTACAAACTCCGGCCGGCCCAGCATTATTGAAAATGATCGTTTTGGTGGAAGATGTTGCAGGGAGTCATAATACTGCAAGAGCGTACTGGCCTCCAAGTATTTCAACTCACCGGCAAACATTATAGTGACGCTTTACTCCTTCCCCATGTGTGTCTTTTCAGGGGTTCCTTTGACCGTGACTGGGTTTTTACAGAGAACCATTGTGCACGTGTGCGACGCACTGGGGAGACGTACTGCAGTGCACCGACGACTGTCCAGTAACTGTCATCTCGCTGCTAGAGGAATGGAGCACCCTACCACAAGAAGTTATCACCAGCCTTGTAGCCGCCACGAGAGCACGCTGCAGAGCACTGCTGTCAGTGATCACCACACAACCTCTTAAGAACCACGTCTCGCCTTCTGTAACGTCCGAGAGACCATCATAAATCACGGTGACTACAGCGTAATTATTGTCGTTGGGTAATACTGTCATATCTGATCGTCTGATTGCGTATTTCTTTCCGTTATCTTCTGTACTGTAATGTATTGTACCGTAATGTAACGTACTGTAGCACTTTCCAAGTTTAATCAAGCTACGTAACTTTACAGCGACATGTCGTACGAAAGTTACTTTCGTCCTTAAGTTTTGCACACCAGTGTATGCTGATACATTATGCTCAGTTTTGATCAGCCGAATCAGTTGGCCGCGACTGAGTCCCTCCCCTTGTTACTGCTGCGTGACCCTGTTGCTGGCGAACACCACGCTAGCGTAGCAGCTACGCCTGACTACTTATGCAGCCCGCGAAGGCAGGCTGTGTAGGGTACTGCCCTCCTTGTAGGCGATAGCAAACAGGAACTACTGTTTGGATGTCCCCGGAATTTCGGAAAACTATCGGAACTAGCTTGTATATACTGGCAAAAGTGCACAGAGCTCCTACATTTAAGGCACCGTCGGCACCTGTGGTGGTCAAATTGTATGTTGCTACCGTATAGCAGAAATGTCTATGAGCCGGCCTCCGTGGCCGAGCGGTTCTAGGCGCTTCAGTCTGGAACCGCGCTGCTGCTACGGTCGCAGGTTCGAATCCTGCCTCGGGAATGGATGTGTGTGATGTCCTTAGGTTAGTTAGGTTTAACTAGTTCTAAGTGTAGGAGCTGATGTTAAGTCCCATAGTCCTTAGAGCCATTTGAACCATTTGAAATGTCTATGGAGTCGCCATCAAATTCGTAATTTTACCTGCCTTTCGTACAACGTTGTCTGAATAGGTTCTGCACTATGACTGAAACTTTAATGCTATACGGATTTGCCCAGTTTTCACGTATTTATTTATTAGTAACAGCAATTACGCTGAATTGCTGCCGCTAAGGATGGAACTCTAAATTCGTCAAAAAAGACACAATTACCTTTCATAGCTAAATAACACAGATTTCCAATTTTAGTTATCATAGTAGTAATTGGTGCTTTATGTGCCTATAAATATCGAGATACAATGTAATGATGGCATAAAATCTTAGTGTAAATCTGTGTGACTGTATGGACATACACTCCTGGAAATGGAAAAAAGAACACATTGACACCGGTGTGTCAGACCCACCATACTTGCTCCGGACACTGCGAGAGGGCTGTACAAGCAATGATCACACGCACGGCACAGCGGACACACCAGGAACCGCGGTGTTGGCCGTCGAATGGCGCTAGCTGCGCAGCATTTGTGCACCGCCGCCGTCAGTGTCAGCCAGTTTGCCGTGGCATACGGAGCTCCATCGCAGTCTTTAACACTTGTAGCATGCCGCGACAGCGTGGACGTGAACCGTATGTGCAGTTGACGGACTTTGAGCGAGGGCGTATAGTGAGCATGCGGGAGGCCGGGTGGACGTACCGCCGAATTGCTCAACACGTGGGGCGTGAGGTCTCCACAGTACATCGATGTTGTCGCCAGTGGTCGGCGGAAGGTACACGTGCCCGTCGACCTGGGCTCGGACCGCAGCGACGCACGCCAAGACCGTAGGATCCTACGCAGTGCCGTAGGGGACCGCACCGCCACTTCCCAGCAAATTAGGGACACTGTTGCTCCTGGGGTATCGGCGAGGACCATTCGCAACCGTCTCCATGAAGCTGGGCTACGGTCCCGCACACCGTTAGGCCGTCTTCCACTCACGCCCCAACATCGTGCAGCCCGCCTCCAGTGGTGTCGCGACAGGCGTGAATGGAGGGACGAATGGAGACGTGTCGTCTTCAGCGATGAGAGTCGCTTCTGCCTTGGTGCCAATGATGGTCGTATGCGTGTTTGGCGCCGTGCAGGTGAGCGTCACAATCAGGACTGCATACGACCGAGGCACACAGGGCCAACACCCGGCATCATGGTGTGGGGAGCGATCTCCTACACTGGCCGTACACCACTGGTGATCGTCGAGGGGACACTGAATAGTGCACGGTACATCCAAACCGTCATCGAACCCATCGTTCTACCATTCCTAGACCGGCAAGGGAACTTGCTGTTCCAACAGGACAATGCACGTCCGCATGTATCCCGTGCCACCCAACGTGCTCTAGAAGGTGTAAGTCAACTACCCTGGCCAGCAAGATCTCCGGATCTGTCCCCCATTGAGCATGTTTGGGACTGGATGAAGCGTCGTCTCACGCGGTCTGCACGTCCAGCACGAACGCTGGCCCAACTGAGGCGCCAGGTGGAAATGGCATGGCAAGCCGTTCCACAGGACTACATCCAGCATCTCTACGATCGTCTCCATGGGAGAATAGCAGCCTGCATTGCTGCGAAAGGTGGATATACACTGTACTAGTGCCGACATTGTGCATGCTCTGTTGCCTGTGTCTATGTGCCTGTGGTTCTGTCAGCGTGATCATGTGATGTATCTGACCCCAGGAATGTGTCAATAAAGTTTCCCCTTCCTGGGACAATGAATTCACGGTGTTCTTATTTCAATTTCCAGGAGTGTATATTTGCAAGTGCTAGATAAATTTGGTTGTGTGGGAGTGTGTTGCCAGTTAGTCAGTTGGATGTGTACAAATTTCAAACAATGTGTAGTCTGCATATATTACAGCCTGAGTCTTTTCCTCTGTATTAGTCACAGTTCCAAACCATTCTGCTGACTTCAAAGTAGCCATAGTGAAAGGTGACGGTTACTTAGTTTCACAATGATTATCGAAATGTATCATCTGTGTGTCATGCAGGTGACTCTATATTGAGTGTGCCACACAAATTTTGCATTAGGAAAACTAAGCCAAAAGACTTCTGGAAAGGAAATGTGACATGGCAAGTGTTTTATTTCAGCTAATTTTCTTCATTCCACATCCCCACGTGCGACTGTAGTTGGGTAGCTAGAATCAAGGACATCGCGGTGGCAGAGGAAGGAATAATACAGCGAAGGCGGGAACGACGGTTTGATTTTCAATTGGTAACGGAAACTGCTCCCACCCTGAAAATTTATGTTACATTAAGGGCGACAAATGCGCAATTTGTCTTAGGAAGACGGTAAACTTTAACGAAAACCCCTCCTCACCACCTGAGTTACTTTGTGAGTGAGATTGAGGCTTTTGTGAGAGGCAGACGACAAAACGCGTAATTGACAAGGAGAGAATCATTGGCTAGTTCGAATTCAAACGGATGTTTCTCCTCGCCACTAGGGAGAGAGAGCGTGTTTTGGACTTCCAGGTATACACCCAAGATGGCAAAGAGACAAAATTCGTGTCCTGCACGACCTTCGTTTGGTGTGTTTCAAATCCACCGATCGGCTCTTCCCTCTCTCCCCCCTCTACCTAAGACCGAGCGCCGTTCAGAAAAGATGAGGAAGCCAAAGTGTGGAGAGACAGAGGGACGCAGGTTTGTATGCGTTGTGATGGTTGGGTGTTTCAAAATGTAACGAGTTTTAGCCTTTCCCTTTGTATGCGAAACTTAACAGTCGCAAAAGGGCAGGCATGGCGAACGAGAGAGCTAAGTATAGATTCAAACGAGGATAGAAATTTTTACGTCATGCAAGAATGATTGTAGCTGGTCTCAACGAATTTTATTTCCCCCACTCCGAAGCGCTGCTGTATGACCTGACTTGCGCGAGTGATAGCATTCTCGTCCAAGCGATCTTTCGCCATCTGCACGTGTAAAAAGTTTCCATTGCGCGACAGTACGATTTTTACTACCTGGACCGCGATTTAATCGCTCAGCCTAATTTCTAAAGCGGGTTAGCTGGGCTGTAGAATCATATAGAAGTTAATATTCCATCCAGACTATCCCACTGGAAGCTTTTTAAATCCATTAGATGCTTCACAGAAGTATTTTGTTTCCTTTCCTACGAGGATAGATAATAATAAAGGTACAGAAGTAGCCCTACAATAATACACACATTAAAAAGTTTTACATCAGTTCGGTTCCGAGAGTTCCGGAACCTGTACAGAAAATTGGAATAGAGATCAACATAGACATCATTTCTGCCCTTTTTATTGCTCATGTAAAGCACACATTGCACGGCCACCATACAGCGAGACCTTCAGAGGTGGTGGTCCAGACTGCTGTATCCGCCGGTACCTCTAATACTCAGCAGCACCTCCTCTTGCGTGCCTCTATTGGTTGTGGCATACTATCCACATGTTCATCAAGGCACCGTTGGTCCAGATTGTCCCACTCTTCAACTGTGATTTAACGTAGATCCCTCAGAGCAGTTGGTGGGTCACGTCGTCCATAAACAGCCCTTTTCAATCTATCCCAGGCATATTCGATACGGTTCATGTCTGGAAAACATGCTGGCCGCTCTAGTCGAGCGATGCCGTTATCCTGAAGGAAGTAATTCACAAGATGTGTACGATGGGGCTGCGAATTGTCGTCCATGAAGACGAATGCCTCGCCAATATGCTGCCGATATGATTGCACTATTGGTCGGAGGATGGCATTCACGTATCGTACAGCCGTTATGGCGCCTTCCATGACCACCAGCGGCGTACGTCTTCCCCACATAATTCCACCCCAAACATCTGGGAACCTCCACCTTGCTGCACTCGCTGGACAGTGCGTCTAAGGCATGCAGCCTGATTGGGTTGCCTCCAAACGTCTCCGACGATTGTCTGGTTGAATGCATACGCGACACTCATCGGTGAAGAGAACGTGATCCCAACCCTGATCGGTCCATTCGGCATGTTTTTGGACCCATCTGCGCCGCGCTGCATGGTCTCGTGGTTGCAAAGATTGACATCGCCATGGATGTTTGGACTGAAGTTGCGCATCATGCAGCCTATTGCGCACAGTTTGAGTCGTAACACGACGTCCTGTGGCTGCACGATAACCATTATTCAAAATGGTGGCGTTGCTGTCAGGGTTCCTCCGAGACATAATCCTTAGGTAGCAGCTATCAACTCCTGTAGTAGCCATTGGGCGTCCTGAGCGAGGCATGTCATCAACAGTTCCTGTCTCTCCGTATCTCCTCTCCATGACCGAACAACATCGGTTTGGTCCACTACGAGACGCTGGACACTTCCCCTGTTGAGAGCCCTTCCTGGCACAAACAATGCGGACACGATCGAACCACGGTATTGACCATCTAGGCATGGTTGAGCTACAGACAACACGAGCCGTGTACCTCCTTCCTGGTGGAATGACTGGAACATCGACTGTCGGATCCCCGCCGTCTAATAGGCACTGCTCATGCATGTTTGTTTATATCTTTGGGCGGGTTTAGTGACATCTCTGAACAGTCAAAAGGACTGTGTCTGTGATACAATATCCACAGTCAATGTCTGTTTTCAGGAGTTCTGGGAACCGGGGTGATGCAAAACGTTTATTGATATGTGTAATGTCCAGTAGCTACTACGTGGAGAATGATTATGTTCGATTACTGTTTTAGTTTTCATTAGAAAAAAAACTAAGATTGAATAGGCAACACCAGAAGGTAAAAACAGGAGAATCTGGTCCGTCAACATTCAAAGTGTAATGCAACGTAAATGTGCCTCACGTCATAGCTCCAAATTCGTGGTGGGAGTTTTCTTTAGCGCGATGTCGCCGTAGCACAATTAATTAAAACAGAGGTTTTGCAATACCACCAAGTGCCGTACAAAATCTATAAATAGCTTTTCCTCAGAGTAAGTTTGTCAACAAGATATTCGTTATCTCTAGAGGTGTTATCATCGCGGCGCATTGAAATATTTGGTAATCAACACTGGTTATTTCTTCCACGTGTTTTTCTCCACAGTATCAGAGCTACTGCTGGGTTCAGCAGCTTCTGCTGTATTTGCTATCTATCATTCTAGCCTCCCTCATCATTGGGCAGTGGCATCAGAATCTTTGGTATGACTAACTCTCATTTAACGTATCGGTCAAACAGAATATTTCGTATTCAACGCTGTTTGACCTTTTGATTTTCGAAGTTCAGACATCCAACTTCCACTTTCCGTGAAAGTTCATCAAAACTGTTGGAGCCGGAGCCACAGTGAGAGCTGCAATTTGCCGCGCGGGATTAGCCGAGCGGTCTCTCTCTCTCTCTCTCTCTCTCTCTTTTTTTTTTTTTTTTTTTTTTTTTGCCGGCACGGTAGCTCAGCGTGTTCGGTCAGAGGGGTAGCTGCCCTCTGTAATAAAAAACTGAGTTAATCGATCAACAACGAACTTAAAAGGGTGTCTTACGACGTCCGCCCCGAGCAGTTGCGACGAACAAAAGCGAACAAATTGAGATATTTATAATAAAAAAAAAAAGCTGTCTCAGGCGCTGCAGTCATGGACTGTGCGGCTGGTCCCGGCGGAGGTTCGAGTCCTCCCTCGGGCATGGGTGTGTGTGTTTGTCCTTAGCATAATTTCGGTTAAGTAGTGTGTAAGCTTAGGGACTGACGACCTTAGCAGTTAAGTCCCATAAGATTTCACACACATTTGAACATTTTTGAGAGTTGCAATTTCTGTCGGCGCTGTCATATGGAGTGAACTCGAAGTTTGAGACTGGATTAACGATTTGTTAGTAGGGAGAACGCACCACGCTATACTTGATGGAGACTCACCGAAACACGTAGAAGTACTTCAAGCATGCCCCAGGAATGTATATTGGAACAGTTGCTGTTTAGGTTGTACATTAGGGGCCTGGCATACAATATTAACTCTAATCTCATAGTTTTTGCAGATGTTGCAGTTACCGTTAGTGAAGAACTATCTCAAAAAAGGTGAACGCATGTGCAGTCAAATCTTGGTAAGATTTAAATTTGATAGAAAAACTGACGACCTGCTTTTAATCTTAAAAATATATAATTTTGCTCTCCACAACGAAAGGCGCCAATCAGTCTGCCTCTCATATACTTTTATGGTTTTGCTTTAACATGTTTGACAGAGTACCATTCCTGTGTCTGCATTTTGCCATATTTTCCACGCCAAGGAGGAATATCACTCTGGAAACCTAAATTGTGGCCGGCCGTTGTGACCGAGCGGTTCTAGGCGCTTCAGTCCGGAACCGCGCTGCTGCTACGGTCGCGGGTTCGAATCCTGCGTTGGGCATGGATGTGTGTGATGTCCTTAGGTTAGTTAGGTTTACGTAGTTCTAAATCTAGGGGACTGATGATCTCAGATGTTAAGTCCCATAGTGCTTAGAGCCATTTTTGACCTAAATTGTGTGTGTTTATTCTCATCTCAATCACTAGTCAGCACAACATGTACCCATAACCACCTATCCCTGACATGGATGATCGCTCGTTTGAATGAATGTGGGTGTAATTACAAACGCATCCGACTAGGCAAACTCAGGTGGAAGTTCTTGATTTAGCTTTTTAGTAGCAGCCTGGAAGGCAGTCAAGTGTAATCTTTGGAGTTAGTTTTGCTGTCAACACTCCCTCGCCACACTCGATAGCACGTACCTAGACGTGTAGCCTCGCAGTTGGGCCTTTCGAATCCAAGCGCTTGGATATGTCTTCAAAATTTGTGCCATTGAACGGAACTGAAAATTTTAGGCCGAAAGAAACAGGTGTTGTGTGTCCTTTCTCATACTAGCAAACTCATTTGTGCACCTCCATCAAGTTTGTTTGTTATCGGCACGTGGAGGCGAGGGAGGTTGCATTCAGATGGAACGTACCAGGGCTTGGAGGAGTCGAGTCGCAATAATCTCTCACTGCTTCGTACTCAAGTGTGGTGATGTTTGGTTTGTAGGGGCGCTCAACTACGCGATCATCATTGTCCGTACAAAGTCCCAATGTTTTCAGAGTCCAACTTTTTTCACAGTCCGTTATAGCCACTGTCACGAATGATGATGATGATGATGATGATATGATGAGGACAACACAAACACCCAGTCCCCGGGCAAAGATAATCCCCAACCCAGTCGGGAATCGAACCCGGGATCCCTGTGAAACAGAGGCAGCAACGCTAGCCACTAGACCACGAGCTGCGGACGTAGTCACGTGTGATGTGCTGTGTCTGTACACACATGAACAGTGGCTCTGATGGGAGTGAGTTCAGTTTCGAGTTAGGATTCTTTATAACGATTAAATTCCATCGTTAGGAGCAGTGTGGAATTCTCTCAAGTTATGATTTCAGTATCGTTTTACATAAATTCAGATGGAGCTGAACTCTGTCCTCTAACGGTCATGATTTACATTACGTGCTGTTTACCAGTTCACTTCTCGCCTTGAGTGCCGGCCAGTGTGGCCGAGTGGTTCTAGGCGCTTCAGTTTGGAACCACGCGACCGCTACGGTCGCAAGTTCGAATCCTGCCTCGGGCTTGGATGTGTGTGATGTCCTTAGGTTAGTTAGGTTTAGGTAGTTTTAAGTTCTAGGGGACTGATGATCTCAGATGTTAAGTCCCATAGTGCTTAGAGCCATTTGAACCATCGCCTTGAGTGAAGGGCCAAATTTGACGATATATTTATTAATGGAAACAGTGAGAAAAATGGTTCAAATGGCTCTGAGCACTATGGGACTCAACTGCTGAGGTCATTAGTCCCCTAGAACTTAGAACTAGTTAAACCTAACTAACCTAAGGACATCACAAACATCCATGCCCGAGGCAGGATTCGAACCTGCGACCGTAGCGGTCTTGCGGTTCCAGACTGCAGCGCCTTTAACCGCACGGCCACTTCGGCCGGCCGAAACAGTGAAAGTTGGTTCCGATTACCCGATGAATTCGTACGTTGGTATATGAGCAATTGTGTGTTCATGTTGCGTTTCCTTAACCAAACCAATTCTTGTTGACAAACGATCGTTAGTCCGTTACAGTCGTTCGCTTGTATGGAACCATAGGTTTTGTATTTTGTGTGTGTTCCATGTAAATGCAGTTTCGACAGTACGGTCCATCTGTTAAATGTTCGTTATGCAGCTTTCCTGGATGGTTAAACTTCGCCACTAAGTGTATACGTGCACACCTTTTCTAGTCTTGAAATCTCTAACCTTACGTCCACATGAGAGAAACTTGAAATGTTTAGTGAAGTGTTAAAGTTGATCGATCGTACGGAAGTTCACTAATTTCCGTTCAACAGTTTTCTTCTTAGGACAGAGACTAGGGCTAATACTGAGTTAGTATCCATTGAATTTCATGCGATTTGCACGGTATTTGTGCAACCGATATTTCTCAACTGCAAAACGTCGGTGTTATAACGTGAAAGTCAGTGGCAGTCCAAAGCCCAAGAGGAGTTGGAGAGGGGGACTACTTTTAACAAAACCAAAACACGTAGTGTTCCATGACTGCAATGTAAATGAGACCCAATTGGAATCAGTCAACCAATACAAATATCGGGCTGAAACTGTTTGTATAGATGTCAAATGGAAGAAGACAAGCCTCAGTCGTAGTTAAAGCAGGAGGAAAACTTTAGTCCATTGGCAAGGTACTGGGGAAATGCACTCAGTATACGAACAAGATTGCTTACAAATCACTTGAGCGTCTAATTCTAGAGTATTGCTCAGTTTTGTGGGATCCATTCCATACCAGAACTCCCTAATTATCACTCCCACAGTGACAGTCTAATAACAGCTCGAAAAGACGCACTGAAGCAGCCATTCTTTCCGCGCTAGACGAATGGGAAGAAAACTCAACACTTGTTCAATGTGAAGTACCCTCCGCCGCGCACTTTACAGTGGTTGGCAGAATGTCGGTGTAGGTGTAGATGCAGACGTTCCGACCTTTCGGAGTTGGGGGACGAAAGTCTGATCCGCGGCTGACAGCAGACAGCGTAGTCGCCGCCCTTTCAGTAGGTTTTCGACAGACTGCTGATGCGCCATCCGTTAGACGGAACCGCTGGGGACAGCTGTAAAGCTCGCGCGAGGGAATACTTCATACAAGTGGTCCGCGTGCACGAAAGTAGTTAAGACGAAGGTCGGGAGTATAGAGTTCTCCCAGGACGGCCACTGTTCGTCAGAAATCTGACAGATACAAGTGCGCGTGTCTTGCTTCTGGCTGTTGTAGAAGTCTGTTGTTCTACTTGACGTACTTGGAGAGCTGTGAAGCTCACTAGGAAGTCTGTAAACCTCATCCAGACATCACTCTTTTTGCTGTCAGAGGACAGCTGGTAGGCTTCGCGGTTTGCTTCTTGAATCGCCTTCGCAGAGCTTCCACAAATGTGTCATCATCGTCATCAGCATACAGTAGATCCCACGCAATAAGTCAACTTTAAATGTTAATAATCGTTGTGATATTTCAACCTTCTTAACAAAATTTTTTAACAGCGGTTTTTAACAATCCGAAGGTTTCACGATGGGGAGACTTCTGCATGTCCTAATGGTTCGGTTTTGGAGGGTTTTGGATAGCGAGCTATTAAATCGGCAATATTTTGGTCATATACTGATGATTTAGCTTCAATATTTTGACAGTCTCCAGGAGATTTTGGAACATTTTAATTCCATACCTTAGCATTAAATTACAGTGCAGATGGAAAATGGAGGCTGTCGTTTTTCGACGCCTTAGTCCTCTTAAAGACGGTACCCTTGTACATTCTGTGTATTGAAAGACCATTTGTAGACATCTGTATTTACAGTCTACCGGTTTCCACATTCGTGCTCAGACAAAGGTCATTCTCATGACCTTCATTCAATAAACCAGTTTCAACTGTGTGCGGAGAGGCTGTATACGTAATTGGATCATCCCCGTACTGTGTTCCTAGGAAACGCTTATTGGCACCGTCAGTTGCAGACGGCACTGTAGACGTCGGAATAACAGATTGTAAGAGAATGAGGCCTTCAAGACATCAGCTTACTGGCCATATATTGGTAATATTTACAAGAAAGTCGATACAGAATCCAGAATAAACACCAGGTTAAAGCTGACTTTCTCGTTCCAGCCCAAATTTCGGTGCTTCTGCAGTCAAGCAGAGACTAATGCTGCGCGAGGGAGGACCGCATTGTGGAGCACACTCTTCTTTTCCTTCCCACGGCCGAATACTGTATTTCGGATGGTCATTACGATGGATTCGAATGAAAAGAAAACTGTAGCCGATTCATCAGGTGGTTTCTTTTCTGATGGGCCCAAAACAATCATTAAGTCAGTGAATGACAAAGTATGTCTTTTTTATTATCTGCTTCACAATTATTTTTTAAACTCTTTATTTACATACGAGGAGTCTCATTCCGGCTATAACGCCATTTTAAAGGCATCGTTTTACATGTTACAATAAGGCGTCCTGGAGTGCTTTGTTGAGATTATTTCTCAGTTTGTCTGAAGTTTACGTAACGAAAGATCTTTGCTTTCCATACTATGGGAGGAGGTAGTACGGACCAAAACAAGAAAAAAATGTCCACTAAACACGGGCTCTAAAGTGCATAACGCAAGAACTATGAACCATGTTCAATAGAAGACATGTGTTTCACCGTAGCGAAAATGAACAAGTGCCCTTAGCTCTTACGGTATTAAACTTTTCTTCTTGTTTTGTACTACCACCTATCAAAATATTCGACTTTTTTTTTTACACTTACATCCTGTATAGAGTAGGAGCCGGCCGTGGTGACCGAGCGGTTCTAGGCGCTTCACTCTGGAACCGCGCTGCTGCTACGGTCGCAGGTTCGAATCCTGCCCCGGGCATGAATGTGTGTGATGTCCTTAGGTTAGTTAGGTTTAAGTAGTTCTAAGTCTAGGGGACTGATGACCTCCGATGTTAAGTCCCATAGTGCTCAAAGCTATTTGAACATACAGAGTAGGAAAAGCAGAGAGCCTATAACTTTTCCTTGGGGAACGCCAGACACTACTGTCTCACTCGATGATTTCCCATCATTTACCACAAATTACGCCAGAAAGTTACCTACTCAAACGCACAACTAAGACGATACTCCATAAGCGCACAATTTGTTTAGAAGCCGCGAGTCAGGAGCGGTATTAGATTAGATCAGATTCACTTTTCGTTCCACAGAACCAAAAATGAGATGATTCCCGTGGGTGTAGAACAAGTCAGAAAGTATTACATGAAAAACATAAAACACTTGAATACAATACTCACTACCCTGGTCATTTGTCAGGAGACTAATAAAATAGTTGACTACATTACAGAACACCGGGACTGCTAATATTTACACAATTAATACACTGCAGAATGAAACATAGTTTGCACTTTTAATAAATTTATCATACACAAAATACCCAATCTTGACTGTTGTGACCAAGTGCTGTCAAAACTGAAATCTAACATACGTTTTTACCCTTAAGCTGGTCTAACAGTCCCTGATAATATATTCATCTATCGAACAGGAGTTGCCTATCAAAAAGTCTTTCAAACTCTGTTTAAACTGTGCTTTATCTGAAACCAAGTTTTTTATGGGTACTGGCAATTTATTGAAAATGTGTGTTCCTGTATCCTGTATCCCTTTTTGGACCAAGGTAAGTGATTTTAGGTGTCTCTATGTAGATTGGTCTTATTCCTAGTATTGATACTACGTATTGAGCTATTTATTGGAAGTAGTGATATGTTACTTGCAACAAGTTTCACTGAGGAATAAATGTCCTGACGAGCAGTGGCTACAACGCAGAGCTTCTGGAACAGGTTTCCACGTGACGTTCCTGATTCTACAACACAAGTCAGTCTTATTGCACACTTTCGCCCGCTAAAACTTTTGCTCGGTTTGGCGAGTTACCCCAGAATATGATCCTGTATGACATAATAGAATCAAAGTAAGCATACATCTGACATCTGACATCATTCTCACTAGAGATACAGACTTGTTTAGACGCTTCAGCAGCTCTGTGGTGTGGCCTTCCCAAATTAATTTATTATCGAGTTGTAATCCCAGAACTTTAACACTGTCAACCTCTTCGACGTGCATGTCTTCATATGTTATACACATACTGGAACGAAATCTCTTACAGGTCCTGAACTGCATATAGTGAGTCTTCAAAATTTAATGACAGTGAATTAGCGTTAAACCATTTATAAATGTCAGTGAAAATTTGATTAGCAGCCATTTATAAATCTGTACTTGACTTGCTTCTTATTGCAATGTTTGTATCATCTGTAAAAAAGATAAACTTAGCATCTGGCAATGTAACAGACGAGAGATCATTGATGTACACAAGATAAGGCAAGTGACCCAAGATGGAACCTTGAGGAGCACTACATCTAATTAATCCCTAATCATAAGAAGACTGAATGCTTACTGAGCCGGTATTTCGCAACGACACCCTTTGTTTCCTGTTAGATAGATAAGACTCAAACCATTTCGCAGCACTGCCGATGACACCATAATATTCTAATTTACTCAACAGAATGCTGCGATTAACACAGTCAAATGGTTTTGACAGGTCACAGAAAATGCCAGTAGCCTCTAATTATCAAGAGCATTTTGGAAATGTGGAAACAGTTTGAGGTCCTCTGTCAATAGCATTCACTATTTCAGGACTTCCCAACCTATTCAGCTGGCGAACCCCTTCTTCAGTCGAAAATCCATGGCGGACCCCTAGTCAGTCAAGAGCACAGTAACTTTAAATTTCAGAGAGAAACCCACGGGAACTGAAAGCTTCTTAATGCAAGTGCCATGTTCCCAATGACTCCCCTCCCCCCCCCCCCCCCCCCCCCCTGAAGCATCAATAGTGTTTGGTTTAGAGATGAATGAAAACAACTTGAAATTAACGGTCCAATTTGGATTCCCACTGTACCCAGACACTTACTAGTGGATTTACTCCCTTTGTTCAACACCCTATAGTCTGATTAAAATTACTTGCTAATTGAAATTTCAGACGATGGAGCTGTCTTCCTCCAAGAGCAGTCAACGTCACGTCCAAACTGTTCGCTGTTGACAAGCTACCGCTTATGGTCTGTTCACTTCCACTGTTTGGCTACTGTTGTACAAGGAGCACGCATATTTCGTAACAGTCGTGTGTGTGTGTGTGTGTGTGTGTGTGTGTGTGTGTGTGTGTGTGTGTGTGTGTGGTTTTTCATGAAATGAGAAGAAAATGTTCAAATGTATGTAAAGTCTTCCTTTGGTCGTCCTCCCTCCTCATTTATTTCAACTGGAAACTTCCCTTGTTGTGAAGGCGATGGAGAAACTGCTCCCTTCTTCAATGATCCTGACTTCAGCCACCGACCCATGTTAGAAGTAATATGTTGTTGTTGTTGTTGTGGTCTTCAGTCCTGAGACTGGTTTGATGCAGCTCTCCATGCTACTCTATCCTGTGCAAGCTTTTTAATCTCCCAGTACCTACTGCAACCTACATCCTTCTGAATCTGCTTAGTGTATTCATCTCTTGGTCTCCCTCTACGATTTTTACCCTCCACGCTGCCCTCCAATACTAAATTGGTGATCCCTTGATGCCTCAGAACATGTCCTACCAACCGATCCCTTCTTCTGGTCAAGTTGTGCCACAAACTTCTCTTCTCCCCAATCCTATTCAATACTTCCTCATTAGTTATGTGATCTACCCATCTAATTTTCAGCATTCTTCTTTAGCACCACATTTCGAAAGCTTCTATTCTCTTCTTGTCCAAACTATTTATGGTCAAAAATCGACTTATGTAATAGGTAGTGCACAGACAAAGCAAGTTTAACATTTAATGATGCCTGGGACCGCATACGTGGCAGCGAGCGCTGTGATTGGTCGACAAAGCTCGCTCCGCGCATGCGTAAAAGCTTTCAACGCCGGTGTGAGCCGGCGCACAAACGACCCCCGTATTGTTGCGAAGCAGTCGATCAGAGAAGCCGCATTCTCCGGCACTAAACTGTGTATACGTTCTCACTTAGGAACCGCAAAGGCTGCTTGGGGATACGACCTGAAGTACACATGGGTTTCACAAGAAAAAAAAAATAGTGATGAATTTTATTTTCACATTTTTATTCAGTAATTTTACTCATTATTTTACACGCTTTGGTGAAAGGTGGCCGCGGACCCAGTAGAAAGAGCCGGCGGACCCCTAAGGGGTCCGCGGACCACACGTTGGGAAGCGCTGCGCTATTTCATGAGAATAAAGTGCTGCTTGTGTTGCACAAGAATTATGTTTTCCTGGTCCGAGCTGACCACCTGTCAACGGATCGTTTCTTCGTGGTAGTTCCTTTCCTGCCTTCAGCTACGCATTTTTAATCGGGCGAGCCGCTGTGTGTGACTGCTAGGTGCAGAGCTGTTGTATCGTCATACTCTGAGAGGAATCTGATTTGTACACTGTCTGGAACGGAAGGTTTGCCTTTATTCATTGATTTGAGTTGCTTTATTGCACCAAGTATATCTGCTTCTATGTTACTCTATTTAGTTCTGTACAACAAAAGGAATAACTCCAACAAGGTTTACGCATTGATGATGATGATGATAATAATAATAATAATAATAATAATAATAATAATAATAGTGTGTCGCTTAACGACCGGGTCTTTCAACTGGACGCCACTTCGATGACTCGTGTGTCCCTAACGTGACCCTCTTATCCAACCGGGGAAACGGGATCTACAGTTTAACGTGGAATCTGCACCTGGAATCTGTCCTTCCTAGTGAATCTTCACATCATTGAGAGGTGAAGGCTAGGTTAAACGCAAACTGAAGTATTCCGTGGTCTGACCAGGATTCTACTTGGGAGCTATTGGTCTCCAGGCACGTTGTTTTCCAATAGAGCACCAGGTGATGGAAACTTGCACTGGAAGAAACACATTATTAAAGCGCTCAAAGAAACGAGTTACATAGCTTTCTCTCTTCATATAACTGTTACTTTTGGAAACAAGCAAATCAGCATTTGAATACACACTGTGTAAACAGGTATAAGTGGAGATATTTTTGTACGCTACAGCTTAATATACTCACGCAGTGTATTGGTTGCTTTTTCCCTGTGTCGAATAGTGCCCACAGACTTCACAACCTGATGTTTTATACATGGCTGTACTACACCACTAAGCCGACTATGCCTGTAAGTACTGACTGTTTTGTGACCACGCAGCTACACTTCTACGCCTGAACTGCTGCCCAGGGAAAAATAAGCATTACTGGCCTGATCATGCCACACGTATATGGAGCTACTAACCAACCTAAAAACATACAAGTTGTAATGGCTGTAATTATTAGCCTGCAAATAACGTAATGTTGTTCAGTACGCCCTTCTCAGCCACCACTAGAAATATTTACAGTTATGCCCTTTACACCCTATATTTTGCATACTTCCATTCATGTCATAATTTTCTGAGGTAACTTATCACAGTACTGACTGCACAAAAGCAAGCAGTGAGAGTAATACGCAGTGCTGACTCACAGTCATCTTGTTGGCACCTCTTCATGTATTAGTCATAAATAATCGATCACAATTTGACAATAGTAGTGAGGTCTAGCGCCACAAGACTACTCATTAACATAACATGCCTGACAGCCAGGAAAGGAAATTTTAAGTGCGTCCTAGAATCTTTTCGCGCGGACATTTCCTCCATTCCAAAGGTGAATTTTTAATCAAAAGCTAGTTGCACGTGTTGCTATAACAAAGTTAAATGTGTAACTTATTACATGAGTATGATTAAAGTTTGATATATATTTTTCTTATTAATTTAAGGCAGTGAGCCTGCCGGAGTGGCCGAGCGGTTCTAGGCGCTTCAGTCTGGAACTGCGCGACCGGTACGGTCGCAGGTTCGAATCCTGCCTCGGGCATGGATGTGTGTGATGTCCTTCGGTTAGTTAGGTTTAATTAGTTCTAAGTTCTAGGTGACTGATGACCACTGATGTTAAGTCCCATAGTGGTCAGAGCCATTCCACGTCGTTTTGATAAAAGCAGTGCAACTGATGTACGGGAGATGCAACAGACTTGTGAACAAATTGTGGAGACACGACTTCGGTTGCCTAAAAATAGAATGCCCTGCGTCTTCCCAGCGCATAATAATGCCTCGCTGCATCCTTCACGCCGAATGTGATTTTGACATTAAGTGACCCCGCTGTCTAGGCAAACGGAAGTTTGTCTAGTTTAGGAAATGCAGCCCTGTAGTATATAGATGCACGCCCAATCACATTAACTTGTTAACAATTCGAAAACAATGAGGAGGAAAGGACAACACCACCAGCAAATAGACAGAATACTGCTGATAAGGTGCAAGATAAGAGTGAACCAGCTATTGCGGCATTTGATATCTCCGGCAGTACACTTTCTGCCATGCCTAATTGCTCTTCACACACTGTGATGAATAGAAACCTTCTACAAGCATTTGTGCCGTGTGCAAAGGCGTTTATCATATGGCACACATAACGAGCCGGGTGCAAAAACCTTGCTGGATCTACGATGAAAACAAACTCAGACACACACAAACGAGAACTTGGTCTGTCCGAGGGAGGGCGGCGCGTGGAACTAAACCCCGCCTCGCTCTCAAAGGCTGCCACTTAACGGTCACACGGATCACTGCTGCTTTTCTTTCTTCGAATCCCTTTATGGACGAGGATTAGTCTCTTCACTCATTTCAAAATTAGAAAAAAAAACAACCAATCCACAACGTGAAGGAAATTGGAGTACACAAAGCATTTGGTAGTGGCTACAGCGCAACTATTTGCTGCGGTTGGCAGCGGTAGTTCAGGACCGATCTCTGAGTGTCCGCATAACAGCTGAACTATGAAGTTGGGGCTGTAATCAAATGATAAGCCAGCAGCACAGATGCTATGGAATACTGACCAGCAGCCTCTAGCAAATGGTTCACATGGCTCTAAGCACTATGGGACTTAACATCTGAGGTTATCAGTCCCCTAGACTTAGAACTACTTAAACCTAACTAACCTAAGGACATCACACACATCCATGCCCGAGGCAGGATTCGAACCTGCGATCGCAGCAGCCGCGCGGTTCCGGACTGAAGCGCCTAGAACCGCTCGGCCACATTGGCCGGCAGCCACTAGCAGACCGGTATGCGGTTCGCTACCATATTTTACAAAAACATACAGAACTTACAACCACTGGACAATCTAAGAATTTTAGTTCGTAATGGTTTTTAGTTTTTATGGCCAACTAAGGAACATGTGCCAATTTCAGTTTTTTATCGCCTGCTATTTTCTTGTCTGTCAAATTGTTTCCTTATTTCACTAGATCTCCTTTTTCTTCCTTCACATCACACAATCGTTCTCTTACCATTTGTACCTTTCAGTCCTTTTCATTTTACGAGATTTTCTTCTGAAATCATTGCTGTAAGCTGCTACTTCGTCTTTTCTATTGTTCTGCGTTTCTAATTGTTTTTCACCTTTTCGGTAATGTGATGTAACTATCGTAACTGATAAGTTACTTACATGAAGATAAAAAATGGTTCAAATGGCTCTGAGCACTATGGGACTCAACTTCTGAGGTCATCAGTCCCCTAGAACTTAGAACTACTTAAACCTAACTAACCTAAGGACATCACACACATCCAAGCCCGAGGCAGGATTCGAACCTGCGACCGTAGCGGTCTCGCGGTTCCAGACTGTAGCGCCTAGAACCGCACGGCCACTCTGGCCGGCCCACATGAAGATAATCAGACACATCATTTTCTGTTACCTCAAGAAATTTTATATGATGTTGTCATTTAAGTCAAAGACTTGAAACGCGTGATTACTTGCAACAATTAAAATTATAAGGTGTGGCCTGTCTTCTCGACGTAATTGCTTTCAAAACGTATGCTTTAATTGTGTCGTTTCTGAAAAATGCATTAAATAATCAATTGAAAATTGAGTATTTCGTATTTCACGAAGGACCGTCTGTCAACAATATGAACATGTCTTGTGACGATACACTTTCTGATTAAAAGTATCCGGACAACTCTACATAATGTGAAACTGACCATTAGATATCTTAGATATCACGCCGGTACAGAAGGAAGCGGGCGGGGGTTGTCAGCAGAGAAGCAGTAAGAGTGCGGTGGACCGGTCACGAGAACACAGAGAGTTCGAACATTCGACATCACCTGAGAAACACGCACATCAGGGACGTTTTAACGCTTCTAAAGCTGCTCAAGTCGACTGTTGGTCTGCCTGTGAATATGCCCTCGCGTTTCAACTTCACGATCACAACACCAACACCAAGAAGACCTCATGCAGTGACACCATATGAAATCAGTAGAAGAAATCACTCAAACTACAATAGCGTAATGAAAGTTCGTAGGGAGGTAAAAAGAACGTCGTGCAGAGGTGGAGCAGCTCCTCACAAGCCAAACATTTCTGCAGTCCGCGCTGAGTGAGGCGAGGCTTGTGGTGGCGTAAGGGGCGGCGCCATTGGCCAGCGGATGGCAGATGGCTGGGCTGTGCTGTGTTGTTGTGTTGTGTTGGTGCGTCATGAAGTACCTCGCAGAGAACCGTCTACTGGCACACAATAACGCCGGTCTAGAAAACATCGTTCTTGTGAAAGACAACTAGTTCTTCACTCACACGAAGTGCTGAATGCTATTGACAAGGGATTTCAAATTTATTCCATAGTTCCAAATTTCCAAAACGCTTTTGACGCTGTAGCACACAAGCGGCTTGAAGTGAAATTGCGTGCTTATGGAATATCGTCCGAGTCATGTGACTGGATCCGTTATTTCCTGTCAGACAGGACACAGTTCGTAGTAACGGACGGAAAGTCATCGAATAAAACAGAAGTGATTTCTGGCGTTCCCCAAGATAGTGTTACAGGCCATGTGCTGTTTCTTATCTATAAAAACGATTCAGGAGAGAGTTTGAGCAGCCGTCTTAGACAGTCTGCAAATGATGCTGCCGTTTATCGTCTAGTAAAGTCATCAGAAGATAAAAAGAAATTGCAAAACGATTTAGAAAAGATAACTGTATGGTGCGAAAATCGGCAATTGACCCTGAATAATGAAAATTGTGGGGTGATCTACATGAGTGTTAAAAGGAATCCATTAAACTTGGGTTACGCGACAAATTAGTCAAATCTAAAGGCCGTAAAATCAGTTAAATACATAGGAACAGATGTACGAAAGAGACTGCCTACACTACGCTTGTCTGTCCTATTTTGCTGTATTGCAGCACGACCACGTTTTGTACTAACGCGAAATAGGGGATAGAATGTCACCGATGTGATACAGGATTTGATGTGGACATCAGTCAAACAAAGGCGTTTCTCGTTGCGGCGGAATCTTCTCACAAAACTTCAATCACCAACTCCTGCGAATGCAAAAATATTTTGTTGACTCCGACCTGCATAGGGAGGCCATAAGGGAAATCAAGAGTTCGCACGGGAAGATATAGGTGTTCGTTTCTTCCGCGCTCTGTTCGAGATTGAAATAATAGAGAATTGTTGTGAACATGGTTCGATTAACGCTGTGCCAAGCATTTAAGTGCGATTTGCAGAATATCCATCTAGATTTAGACTGGAAACGACTGATTTGGAGTCATAAGCCGTGCTGTACCCTGAGCCAATGCGCCGGAAGGGTTTGGATTTGGCGAATGCCTGGAGATCGCTACCTGCCATCAATGTGTAGCGACGACAGTGAAGTACGGTCCATGCAAAATTATACAATATGGTCAAGGAATCCCACCTAGTTAGACGAATCAGCACCCTCCTCGAAAACCGCACGTTTTTTGTGGAATTTCAAGGACAACGCAGTCGCTGGAGAGCGCAGAAAAATGGTCTACCTCAGGGAAGTGTCTTGGCTCCACTTCCCTTCAACATTTATACCAACGACCAGCCAATGACCCTGGGCACGAGGAGATTTTTATATGCAGATGAGCTAGCCTTGCTTCGCACAGCTGATGCCTTCAAACTGTGGAAAGAAACCTTACAACTGCGCTTAGAACACTGTCAAGCTACTACAATCGGAACCAACTCAGACCAAACCCTTCGAAGACACAAGCGTATGCCTTTCACCTGAGTGACAGGGAAGCTAAGGAGTTACATGTTGATGGTCAGGTATCCAATTGCAGCAGCAGCATCAAGCCCCTAAATACTTGGGAGTCACTCTCGAGAACTCTGGCATTGCAAACCCACTGCAAGAACACCAAAATGAAAATCTCCGCTCGAAACAACCTAATTCGCAAACTAGCGGGGACACAGTGGGGCTCACATCCACAACCTATTCGCTTTTCTGCAATGGCAATGTGCTTTTCTACTGCCGAATATGCTTCCCCAGTCAGCTGATACCATACAAGTAGACACTGCTCTCGACGAAACCTGCAGGTTGATCACAGGTTGCTTAAGACCTACCCCAACTGATAAGCTCTACTACCTGGCTGGAATAGCGCCACCGTGGGTACGCAGAGCAGTGGCTGCCAACAACGAGAGACGGAAAATGGAACAGAACAGTGCCCATCCACTGCACGGACATGATACACCACAGCAACGGCTGAGCTCGCGGAAGAGCTTCCTGGGGACATCCGACAAGCTCCGCGTTTTGCCAGAGAAGGCAAGGCTGGAGCTACGGAAAAAGTCGACGCCTCACCTGCGCGGATGGATGCCAGAAGCTGAAGAACTACCATCTGGACACAATGAGAGCTGGCTGGTGTGGAAATCTTTAAACAGATTACGATCAGGAGTTGGACGATCCAGAGAGAACCTGAAGAGACGGGGTTTCGCAACAGAAGACACTACCTGTGATTGTGGACAAGGGCAAACCACGAGACTCGTGCTTCAATGCCCTTTGTGCTCTACATTCTGCACGAAGAATGATCTCCTGCAAGCCATTCCAAGCCCTTGCAGGTTGCAAAGGACTGTAATATAAATACAATTTGTATATATATTGATGTGTATGGCTGCTGTAAATTTGTACGTTTCTGACTCGAGAATAATAATAAAGTGAAGTACGATGGGATGTAGTGTTGGGTATGGAATTGTTTTTCGTGGTTAGGGTGACTTAGAGAGACCAGTAAATGGGAAGGATGCGAACACATTCTACAGCACTGTGCACTGCTGCACCCTCGCATAAAGCAGCCTCTGCGAGGTAATGGTTTGCGGACAACGGCGTTTCTGAAGTGGACTGGCCTGGTCAGATTCCCGACGTTAACCCTAGGAAATACCTTTGGGATAAGTTATAACGTCGACTTTTGTCCAGACCCCAGCATCCTTCTCTTGTCTTTGGTTCACGAGGAAGAATCGGTTGCCATTCCTGCACAGACGTACGGACGCCTCACTGGTGGTGTCCCCAACAGAGTTCAAGCCGTCACAAAGCTAAACAATGAAGGCACCCCATATTAATGTCCACTAATAGGTGACTCATCTCTCCAAAGCACTCGTTTCGAGTCATCCACCGTCGAGCGGCGTCGCACTTCAGACCACCCCAGCCGTCGCTCGTCACTGACTACAGAAACGTGCGGCTCATGAGGAGGTGCTCGACCACTGTGCTCCCTGCGCGGTGTAGGACGTGTGGCAGCACTTATGAACTCACGAGTCTCTCCTCCTGCTGACGTTGCGCGATTTTTTTACAACCACTCTCCCCAATGCTCGGCGGTTGCTGTCCGTCAATACGTAAAAGTTTCCTGGTCACGGTTTAGGTGTGATCGCTCCTTCGCATTTCCACTTCACCATCACATCACCAACGGTCGACTTGGGGTGTTTAGGAGAGGTTGATATGTCGCTGATGGATTTGTTACTCAGATGATCTCCAATCAACAGCTAACAATGATGTCACTGAGCTCTGCTGCCATTGTTCTGTTACTACTTCTCTAACGACAAGCCGTCCGGTGTGGCCGAGCAGTTCTAGGCGCTACAGTATGGAACCGCGCGACCGCTACGGTCGCAGGTTCGAATCCTGACTCGGGCATGAATGTGTGTGATGTTCTTAGGTTAGTTAGGTTTAAGCAGTTCTAAGTTCTAGGGGACTGATGACCTCAGAAGTTAAGCCCCATAGTGCTCAGAGCCATTTTAATCATTCTAACGACAACATAACACTCACTGCCTTCTTTGATACAAGCAGGTCTGCCTCTCATGGCATCTAATGGTCATAGCGGTGTCTACGTAATTTTATTTATATCCTTTTATCCTTACCTCTTTATGCTTTTTCTGCCCTCCTCGCTCTGTACATAAACCGATTCACCATATTTATAACTTCTCTTCACTGCTACCTACTCAGTACGTTTAACTCACTGAATGTGTCCGCTATTCCAATTGGCACATCCACTCTGCTGCGTACTTTCAAGGGACTGAAATTCTTTAAAAAATCAGAAGTAACCTAGATGTGAGTTACAGCCAGTAAAAGCACTTTCGCTTCCAACAAAACATTCTTGTCTGAGTCTAGTGACTCGCTTATTGATTTGGTTTAGCAAGTCTTCACTGTCTATAAAAATATTACAGCTAAAATAGTAAAACTTGAGACTATTATGTACAACATCATACTTGATATTCTGTGCTATTTTTGTTCCAAAACGAGCATCGACTTACATTTTATAAGAATTTGAATTTTTAATTACAATTGTTTCTATAATGTACCTTATCTCGTAAATTAACCAAGCAATAAAACTGGACTTTCACATTTTACATCTGCATAAGAGGCTAATAAAACGCGTGGAACACATTTCTGTTTAAGATCAAGGTTGCTCTGAAATGAACTTTTCAGTTTTCTGTTACCCAGGACTGTTCTATTACTCTCAGATTTTAAAGGAGAACTTTTCTCAAAGAAAAAATAACGGGAAAGTTCTGAACAGGATTAAGTGGAGTCAAATCGAAAGACTTGCACCCGGCGAATGGTCTACCCGACGGGAGGCCCTAGTCACACGACATTGACATTTATTCAGCAAGTAATTCTTAAGAACTTCGCCAAATTTCAGGATGTTAGCTTTTATAGTTCCTCAGAAAAGGCATCTGAAGAAAGTCACTTAACAGCAATTCGCATTTAAAGTTTTTATTTCAATTTTTGACAATATTGCTATGCCTCTAGTGACTAACGCTGTCCATATCCATAATCTTTATTCTCTTCGTCGTCTTCTTGGCGTAATCTCTTCCATAGCCTCCTTTGTATAGCCAACTTTTGCATTTCTTCTTCTGGTGGTGGTAGTTAGTGTTTAACGTCCCGTCGACAACGAGGTCATTAGAGACGGAGCGCAAGCTCGGTTTAGGGAAGGATTGGGAAGGAAATCGGCCGTGCCCTTTCAAAGGAACCATCCCGGCATTTGCCTGAAACGATTTAGGGAAATCACGGAAAACCTAAATCAGAATGGCCGGAGACGGCAATGAACCGTCGTCCTCCCGAATGCGAGTCCAGTGCATTTCTTCTTCTGCTGCCTGAGCTTTGTCCAGTTACGCTTCACCAAAATTTCTGAGTATCTTCAGTGTGAATGCATCTGGATGGAACCATAGTCTCTGCAGACACTTAATCCCACCTATATTTCCACTATTGAACACTAGACAGGCATTAAATGCAGCTATCTTCACAACAACCGAGAACACAAATACTGTCACTGTCATCAAAGAGTGTAAGGCCATTTCACCCACAATTACCACATGCACATGAAACATTAATGGTTCAAATGGTTCTGAGCACTATGCGACTTAACTTCTGAGGTAATCAGTCGCCTAGAACTAATTAAACCTAACTAACCTAAGGACATCACACACATCCATGCCCGAGGCAGGATTCGAACCTGCGATCGTAGCGATCGCTCGGTTCCAGACTGTAGCGCCTAGAACCGCACGGCCACTCCGGCCGGCGAAACATTAATCATATGGGCATTTATTTCTAAGTCAGTTAACCTGAATTAACTGGAAAACTCGTCTTTGGCGCTGTAAACAGCGTCATAAATTTCTTCACTAGCTTCCTTCTTCGATGAACTCAGTGCCTTTGTCGAAAATTGTTCTAAACATTTAGGAGCAGCATTTTTTACACTGTTATTTAAATTTCCTGTACCTTTTACACGCGAAGTTCTACATTTACTCACTTTTCTTAACATGCATACACTGTTATGACCAATTTCGAGCAAAACAGATTGATATATGCAGAACTAAAAACTGAAATAAGTTTGTTGCATGTACTATTAAAAAAAACACGTTGTAAAAGAAGAAACAAGCAAATATAATCTTTCTCACAGCCTTCTAGAATCATCTGAAGTTCGTTTCCATTGTGTGAAAGAAAAATTAAGTCACAAAAAATTTCTAGCGTAGAGATGATGTGGATCACAGCTTAGAAAAAGGAGTCGTGGCAGGCGCAGACGCCCAAACAAACTTTTTTAAAACATATTTCTAGCCAGAATTCGATTTTGAAACTTTGTGATGTTATTCTTAAAGAATTAACCTAATAAATTACACAATAAAAAATTCGAATTTTTTGCAATTTTGTCCTGCATCTACCCTTAACAACAGAGGAACAAATTTCTGTCATCATTGGCTATATTCAGGCAGAGGGGCCCTAGCGGACTCTCGCAGTGGGTGACCAAGTGGTTCCCGCATTCACTGGATGCGTACAACGTGTCCATCCCGAGGGCAGACCATCCAATTGTGCGTGACCGTCGGTGGGCTGCGACCACCCAGTACTGTCCATGTCCTGGGCAGTAATGTTGCAACAGCCTATTTTATAAATAATCTGAGAAAAACAATATTTTTGAACGTTCAGCAATGAACCTGGCTTTGGACGAGTCTACACACATCAGAGATAAACAACGGCTTGCCCTATTAGATTTGGTCAAATGACTTGGCTGTGTTCAAAGAGCAGTTAAGATTTGATTACTGTGAAAGAAGGCCCGGATTGTGGTTCCGTGAAAAGTTCAGTGCCCGTCGGGGAGATTGTCAGTAGCTCGACTGAGGGTGCACCGTCAATGATAGGTAAAAACCAAGAGGTTTTGAATATTCACACGTCAAGCTCCTTAACCACTGCTAAGTGAGGTGGCTATCACTTGGTAGTGATTTAGACAGATTTTTCCCAATTACTCAATCGAATTAAATAATTTCTGCGAGAAAAAAGAAAATATTTCGCTCAAACTGGTGACCCTCAATGGCTTAAGACATAATTTATTACATATGATGTTCAGAACTTACGAGTATAAACGCTAAATATAGCATTAAAAGGGAGTGGAAAGAACATCCACAATTTGGAGCAGAGTGTGTCTAGCTTTCATAACAAATTCGGAAAGACCTTGAAAGGTGGCTACACTGAGCCACAGCGCCAGAGATCGCGCCAGAGAGTATTGTTCCGCCGCCTCCACTGGCAGTGATTATTGAGAGGTAGCGGCGGGCAGTTCTTGCCGAGAAGTTGCGGTGGGCACTGCTTGTCGTGAAGTCGGAGTGGATATGTGGTAGTAGGGAGTGTTTGTTCCATGTTTTATGCAGTTGTTTGATGGGAGAGATAGCAGATGTTATTCTAATGAAGATATTGTAATGATCAGAGTGCATTTCGTCAATATATATGGAGGTAAAAACCACTATGTTCTTTTATTATTTGTGTGTCTCAAATAATGCATCATTACAGGTTCAGTCAACAAAGCATCTGGCTTGTGTTCTTGTATTGGAGTGTAATTCTGATTTTCTTGCGCAATTATAGTATTTCTAATTTTCTTTTATCACGTCAGTAAAATTGGTATAAAAAAATTCTTGTCTTGTTGAAGAAGAACCGTGCCAGATGTGCGTTGAGTCATACTTCCACATACAGAACAGTTATACTTATGCTTTGGTTTCGTAGGTTTCATAGTTGCTGGGGACTTAATTAATTATTTGTGTTAACGAAAAATTTCATTTCATTCTTTGTTGTTGTTCTTAGCAGTCAGATAGCGTAATAATACTAGTCAGGGCCAACCGTTTACGAGACTTGCGTAATCGGACATAACAGCTACGAAAACTAAAAGTATTTTCAATTATATTTAATGAAGCCCCATGCACGTTTTTTTTGTTTTTTTGTTTTTACCTCCATATATATTGACGAAATGCACTCTGATCATTACAATATCTTCATTAGAATAACATCTGCTGTCTCTCCCATCAAATAACTGCATAAAACATGGAACAAACACTCCCTACTACCACATATCCACTCCGACTTCACGACAAGCAGTGCCCACCACAACTTCTCGGCAAGAACTGCCCGCCGCTACCTCTCAATAATCACTGCCAGTGGAGGCGGCGGAACAATACTCTCTGGCGCGATCTCTGGCGCTGTGGCTCAGTGTAGCCACCTTTCAACCTTGACACTAAAACATTTCAAATGGCACAGGTCATCTCCGTTTTCAAGAAGGGACGTCAAACAGATGTGCAGAACTACAGACCTATATCTCTAACGTCGATCAGTTGTAGAATTTTGGAACACGTATTATGTTCGAGTATAATGACTGTTCTGGAGACTAGAAATCTACTCTGTAGGAATCAGCATGGGTTCCGAAAAAGTCGATCGTGTGAAACCCAGCTCGCGCTATTCGTCCACGAGACTCAGAGGGCCATAGACGTGGGTTCCCAGGTAGATGCCGTGTTTCTTGACTTCCGCAAGGCATTCGATACAGTTCCCCACAGTCGTTTAATGAACAAAGTAAGAGCATATGGACTATCAGACCAATTGTGTGATTGGATTGAAGAGTTCCTAGATAACAGAACGCAACATCTCATTCTCAATGGAGAGAAGTCTTCCGAAGTAAGAGTGATTTCAGGTGAGCCACAATGGAGTGTCGTAGGAACGTTGCTATTCGCAATATACATAAAAGACCTTGTGGATGACATCGGAAGTTCAATGAGGCCTTTTGCGGATGATGCTGTGGTGTATCGAGAGGTTGTAACAATGGAAAATTGTACTGAAAAGCAAGAGGATCTGCAGCGAATTGACGCATGGTGCAGGGAATGGCAATTGAATCTCAATGTAGACAAGTGTAATGTGCTGCGAATACATAGAAAGAAAGATCCCTTATCATTTGGCTACAATATAGCAGGTCAGCAACTGTAAGCAGTTAATACCATAAATTATCTGGGAGTACGCATTAGGAGTGATTTAAAGTGGAATGATCATATAGAGTTGATCGTCGGTAAAGCAGATGCCAGACTGAGATTGATTGGAAGAATCCTAAGGAAATGCAATCCGAAAACAAAGGAAGTAGGTTACAGTACGCTTGTTCGCCCACTGCTTGAATACTTCTCAGCAGTGTGGGATCCGTACCAGATAGGGTTGATAGAAGAGATAGAGAAGATCCAACGGAGACCAGCGCACTTCGTTACAGGATCATTTAGTAATCGCGAAAGCGTTACGGAGATGATAAACTCCAGTGGAAGACTCTGCAGGAGAGACGCTCAGTAGCTCGGTACGGGCTTTTGTTGAAGTTTAGAGAACATACCTTCACCTACATCTACATTTATACTCCGCAAGCCACCCAACGGTGTGTGGCGGAGGGCACTTTACGTGCCACTGTCATTACCTCCCTTTTCTGTTGCAGTCGCGTATGGTTCGCGGGAAGAACGACTGTCTGAAAGCCTCAGTGCGCGCTCGAATCTCTCTAATTTTACATTCGTGATCTCCTCGGGAGGTATAAGTAGGGGGAAGCAATATATTCGATACCTCATCCAGAAACGCACCCTCTCGAAACCTGGCGAGCAAGCTACACCGCGATGCAGAGCGCCTCTCTTGCAGAGTCTGCCACTTGAGTTTGCTAAACATCTCCGTAACGCTATCACGGTTACCAAATAACCCTGTGACGAAACGCACCGCTCTTATTTGGATCTTCTCTATCTCCTCCGTCAACCCGATCTGGTACGGATCCCACACTGTTGAGCAATACTCAAGTATAGGTCGAACGAGTGTTTTGTAAGCCACCTCCTTTGTTGATGGACTACATTTTCTAAGGACTCTTCCAATGAATCTCAACCTGGCATCCGCCTTACCAACAATTATCTTTGTAGGATCATTCCACTTCAAATCGTTCCGCACGCATACTCCCAGATATTTTACAGAAGTAACTGCTACCAGTGTTTGTTCCGCTGTCATATAATCATACAATAAAGGATCCTTCTTTTTATGTATTCGCAATACATTACATTTGTCTATGTTAAGGGTCAGTTGCCACTCCCTGCACCAAGTGCCTATCCGCTGCAGATCTTCCTGCATTTCGCTACAATTTTCTAATGCTGCGACTTCTCTGTGTACTACAGCATCTTCCGCGAAAAGCTGCATGGAACTTCCGACACTATCTACTAGGTCATTTATATATATTGTGAAAAGCAATGGTCCCATAACACTCCCCTGTGGCACGCCAGAGGCTACTTTAACGTCTGTAGACGTCTCTCCATTGATAACAACATGCTGTGTTCTGTTTGCTAAAAACTCTTCAATCCAGCCACACAGCTGGTCTGATATTCCGTAGGCTCTTACTTCGTTTATCAGGCGACAGTGCGGAACTGTATCGAACGCCTTCCGGAAGTCAAGGAAAATAGCATCTACCTGGGAGCCCGTATCTAACATTTTCTGGGTCTCATAAACAAATAAAGCGAGTTGGGTCTCACACGATCTCTGTTTCCGGAATCCATGTTGATTCCTACAGAGTAGATTCTGGGTTTCCAAAAACGACATGATACTCGAGCAAAAAACATGTTCTAAAATTCTACAACAGATCGACGTCAGAGATATAGGTCTATAGTTTTGCGCATTTGCTCGACGACCCTTCTTGAAGACTGGAACTACCTGTGCTCTTTTCCAATCATTTGGAACCTTCCGTTCCTCTAGAAACTTGCGGTACACGGCTGTCAGAAGGGGGGCAAGTTCTTTCGCGTACTCTGTGTAGAATCGAATTGGTATCCCATCAGGTCCAATGGACTTTCCTCTGTTGAGTGATTCCAGTTGCTTTTCTATTCCTTGGACACATTTCGATGTCAGCCATTTTGACCGAGGAGTCAAGCAGTATATTGCTCCCTCCTACGTATATCTCGCGAAGAGACCATGAGGATAAAATAAGAGAGATTAGAGCCCACACAGTGGCATACCGACTATCCTTCTTTCCACGAACAATACGAGACTGGATTAGAAGGGAGAACCGATAGAGGTACTCAAGGTACCCTCCGCCACACACCGTCAGGTGGCTTGCGGAGTATGGATGTAGATGTAGATGAAGAAATACGAAGGGACTTTAGCAAGTAAGTTACACATGTCGTGACCACAGCACATGAAGAGTGGTGCATGTTCAGGGCTCCCTGCGGACATTGATCTAACTGACGCAGCACAGATTGCGAGAGAAATGGTGCAGCAACTGGAAACGTACTCCGAAGTTGAAGTACGCGTGACAGTACGATCCTCGTGGGCAAAACGTCTAAACTACACTTAAAATACCACGAAATTCTAGCGGACCAAATGCAGTGTCGCGTTCAACAGCAATGAAATGGTGCCAAGAATTTGACCAAAGCCACACGGGAGTAGCTGGTGCTGATAGGGAAGCAAGGCGGCCGACTCTGAGCGCACGTGACAACGTCCAGGCAATCGGGGAACTGACTCGCAGCAATCTCGACTGGCTCATTCACCGAGGAGCGGATTTCTACTGTCGAGAAATGGATGATGATGGTTTTAGGCGAGGTGTGCTCAATGTCGTGGTCCTCAGGGCCCTGACGAAACATCAGCACGCCAATCTCGTGGGTGACGACGAAGGCTGTCCCCACGTGCGGAGCAGTTTACAATGTATTAAAGCCTGCCTCCTTTCCCCACCAGTTTAGGGATGAGGCGTGACAGTTCACAAAATTTCACCATTCCTGTGAACACTGGAATCAGAATCGGAGAGGATTATGGGCAGATCTCTATCGAGACAGAGTTGCCCTGATAACGGTGTATAAGACACACGTTGCCAAAATATGCTGAACGGAAAGAAGCACAGAGTGGTAGATCTTCCCGTCAGAGGAGGAGGCCATGTGTGAAAGTGCTATGTGCGATGTGCAGCCTGGTAAGCAGAACCTCCTTCCAGCTGCGAGGATGAAATGAAATCTGACATGCCTGTATGGTCGGTTGGAGCGATCGCAGTTTGTTTTCTGTCACCTCCGACCATTCAGTCTCCCACTGACGTATGATTCATCTCTCAGAGATGACGGTGTGCAAAGAAATGGGACACTGGCGGACAAAACCATTCCGACATGCTTTCTTGGCCGCTTTGTCGGCCGTGTCGTTTCCCTGTATACCAACGCGGTAAGGTAACCAGCCAAAGATCACCTCCTTGCCACGGGCTTGTAACCTGTGGAAGGAGTCATGGATGAGCTGAATCAACTGGTCTACTGGATACATTGGGTGAAGTGATTGTAGTGCCCTAAGCGAGTCGGAACAGACAAGAAACCTGGTACGGTGATGTCTCTCAACCCTCTCCAGTGCCACCATAATGCCATATAACCCCGCATCATAATCTGTAACTTGTTCCGGAAAAAGCACTTTGAAAACTGTCAGGGAAACCCGCGTAGCAACAGAGGACATTCTCTTGTTGGGATTCGTCTGTATAAACAACGATAAAACTCGGGTATGTACTTAAAATGGAAGAAAGTTGTAAAAACGTAATCTGGAGTACACGTTTTCTTGTACCGAGTCAAAATCACTTTGGTCCTGTGAAGACACCAAGGCGGCAACGCGTTGCATCCATGACTGTGTATTCGGAGGTCTGATACATCCAGATCCTTGAGACAGTCAATAGTACGTATCCCGAATGGCTTCGTCGCATGGGGGCGAATCCTGAACAGCCGTTCAAAGTTGGGTCGAACCACAGCACTAAATGCCAATGACCAAAGTGACGCTGAGATTTTCAATATCTGTCGAGCAAAAAGGACACGTCGCCGAGTCCAGACTCTGAACTGGGCTGGTCCGAAAGGCTCCAGTCGATATCCGAATACCCTCACGATGGACAGCGTCTAACATCTTTAGGCAGGAAATACGGGCCGATTCGTAGACCACGCTGCCATGATCTAAACGTGATCGAACAAAAGCCCTGTCGGAGCCCCTTGCTTTTCCGTTAATCGAACAAAAGCCCTGTCGGAGCCCCTTGCTTTTCCGTTAACGCATTTCAAAACAGTCAGTGGCCGGAAGCCCTTTGTGCGTCGGTCTTTCTGGTGAGGGAGTCACGCCAATTTCGAGTCATTGGTAGGTTAAAACTTGGACGAGCACGGTTAAAACTGACGCATGTAGTCTTTTCTGGTGAGAACCGAGAAGCTTTTGTCTTGTCTCAGGTTTCCAGCCCCCTGATGGTTAGCTGTAGCTGCCTTGTCGTCATTGTATGATAGGAGGAAGAGTAGGGATCGCGAAGCCATCCACAAACAAAGAGCGCTTGACAGGATTCCTGACTGCGAAGGAAACTGGGCGGTTGGTGGAACTTCCGACCGTTGTTTACAGAGACTTGGTGAATGTGGTGAAAAATAGCGCTGTGTATCTGTGTCTCTATGAAGTTTAGTGCAGCATTCAGTAAAAGTTACTTGGTCTGCCATAATAATGTTCAACTTGCTGGCAGATTAAAACTGTGTGCCGGACCGAGACTCTAACTCGGGACCTTTGCCTTTCGCGGGCAAGTGCTCTACCAACTGAGCTACCCAAGCACGACTCACGCCCCGTCCTCACAGCTTTACTTCTGCCAGTACCTCGTCTCCCACATTCCAAACTTTACAGAAGCTCGCAGCAGAAGTACAGCTGTGTGGACGGGGCGTGAGTCGTGCTTGGGTAGCTCAGTTGGTAGAGCACTTGCCCGCGAAAGGCAAAGGTCCCGAGTTCGAGTCTCGGTCCGGCACACAGTTTTAATCTGCCAGGAAGTTTCATATCAGCGCACACTCCGCTGCAGAGTGAAAATTGCATGCTATAATGTTCAATTTACTTTTTGTTGCCACCTCGTAAACGGCAGACACTTGAACCTTCATATTCATTCCTGGTAAGTCCATCTGGTGTTGATATGGGGAATGCCTGCCCCGTTCCGTAGGCAATTACGAAGGATTCAGCTACTGCAGAGTTAGAGGTACTGGAAGTGCAAGTGGATGGAGGACTATTAAGGACTGAAACGAATTCGTTGTTCAACTCTAATTATGAGAGAAGGTTCCACAAAAAAATAACCCTTCAGGAAAGACTGTACCAAAGACCTGAATTTTTGGGAGCACTTCTGTGTGAATTAGTGTACGCAATCCTCGAGTTCTTTCAATCTAAATATCAGTCTGAAGTAACTGACAAATATTCAGGTGACCATATATGAAACACTCTGACCACTTATGAGCCGGATTTCGATCAGCTCACACCGAAAACAAACATTCGAAGGAACACATTACTGAAGTAACTTCTTCTTTTTTGTTATGTAATGATAGGTTGTTAAATGATGTTAGTTTTAAATTAAAAATTAGATATTTTTCATTAATAACTAATAGTTAATATTAGTCATTGAACAATGGTGCTGTCTTCCAATCAGTTCCGTACTTTTGTGATTTCCCAAGGTAAGGTTAGTGGAGACCCTTATATTCAGATTATTTCAATTATTGTTGTGTTTCACTGAAAAAGAAGAATGCCTGAAAGGGGCTGTTGGGAGGAAGTTTTGGGCACGCCACTCTGGAGTACTCACCCGCCTCGCAGAAGCGACGCAGTAACTGCAGCCGGCGTAGTGTCGCTCAACTCCAGCGTCGATGCTACCGAGCCGCGAATGCACAGAAAGAGAGAGAGACAGAGACGAGATAACAACACGCTGCACACGGGCCGACGGCTTATCGGCAGGTGGAGAGTGCCGCCTAATTACGGGCGCCACTAATACCTGCTCACTCGCAACTTTGCAGCAACCGCCAGCCGCCTCTTTCTGCTCTCCCTTCACAAACTGGCCCACGTGTATCGACGTTCCGATATTGCTGATACGAGTAACTATCAATACTTTCCTTCGATGACTGTTGTATCGGTATAGATAAAGAGTAATCGATGTTTTCTACTACTTTATATTCGCGATCGGGAATATCGAAGTGTGTTGCGCAAAATAATGATTCACAGTTGCTTGTCGGATCTGCTGGTCAAGTGCTTAAGCACGAGCCTGGAAAACTGAAGGGAGAGGTATCGAATCTACGATGCACCTCTAAATATTTCGGTCTGCCTGTAAGCTAGCTTCCACCTCTCGATGCCGCAGGAGCGACACGTGGTTCTAACTCCACGTTTAACCGTGGGTACCGGGATTAGTTGGCGATATTAGGAACACGCCACTCGATGAAGTGGTGAGCAGTTGAGAGACTTGATCCCCACGGAACTGTTATTACTGCTTTTTTACTGGCGCCATAATCACCTGACAAGAGAAACCAAATTTACGGCAAACAAGTAGAAAAAAAATGGTTCAAATGGCTCTGAGCACTATGGGACTTAACATCTGAGGTCGTCCGTCCCCTAGAAATTAGCTTAAACCTAACTAACCTAAGGACATCACACACATCCATGCCCGAGGCAGGATTCGAACCTGCGACCGTAGCGGTCGCGCGGACCCAGACTAGAATCGCTCGGTCACACAGGCCGGCCAAACAAGTAGGAAAGGGATACTTTTGGGCCCCTTATCGGAAGAAGAATGGTTCAACTAGATGTGACTTCCCATTAGGAAAACGATTTTGCCTGTAATTATGGCACGAGTTTGTACAGTAGTAGGAACTTTATCCGAATACACTATACAATATTTTTTTATTTGGTATATTTATCATTTACTGCCTGCGTTTGTATTTCTTTTTAAACTCAAGTTGGTTCATTCAGAGATAGCATAATTCACATATTTTGTCTTGAATTCTAAATTTATTTCTACCAGAAATAAACTAATTGTAAATGAAACTCCTTTAGCTTAATGTAACACATTTAATGCTTTCTAATGACGACACATATGCGAAGCAAAAAGGTTATATAATGGTCTGCAATTTTAATTGTGATTGGAATACTTGTACCTGCCAGCTTAAGTTTGTATTTAATTCTGTACTAACTGTAGTTCACTCAAATCTCTCATAATTTCAATATTTTATTCTTGTATTTTAAAGAAATCTTTTGGTGTTAAGGAAATTCTTAAAAATACTCAAAAAAAAATCAACACCTTACGACTCAGTCGGTATTGATACTCTGATCTGATTTTATCGAGGTCTCGATGTGATTTTAGTTACTGGTACCGATAGCGAATATCATATTGAATCCAGCATTTGCACGGCCCTCCACGTATGGTGAGCGAGCAGTTCTTCTCCTCGTAATCTCTGCGCAGCACGACAAAACTCAGAGCTAGAACTCCGTAAACCCCCAGTTCAAATGGCTCTGAGCACTATGGGACTTAACATCTATGGTCATCAGTCCCCTAGAACTTAGAACTACTTGAACCTAACTAACCTAAGGACATCACACAACACCCAGTCATCACGAGGCAGAGAAAATCCCTGACCCCGCCGGGAATCGAACCCGGGAACCCGGGCGTGAGAAGCGAGAACGCTACCGCACGACCACGAGCGGCGGACCGTAAACCCTCGGTTAATCTCTCATTTTTTTTACACATTTAAAATAAGCTGGACTTTTATACAACCTATTGCAATTCTCCGTCTACATACATACTCGCAAAACCACTGTACAGGGCGCGGCGGAAAGTACTGTCTGTCATTGCTACTCATTCTTTTTTCTGTTACACTCGCAAATGGAACGAGGAAAAAACGATTTCTTTTATGGTTGTATAAACGATCTATAGATGAAGACGAAGATGAAATGGGAGAGACGATACTGCGTGAAGAGTTTGACAGAGCACTGAAAGACTCGAGTCGAAAAAAGGACCCGGGAGTATACAACATTCCATTGGAACTACTGACGGCCTTGGGAGAGCCAGTCCTGACAAAACTCTACCATCTGGTGAGCATGATGTATGAGACAGGCGAAATACCCTAAGACTTCAAGAAGAATATAATAATTCCAATCCCAAAGAAAGCAGGTGTTGACAGATGTGAAAATTACCGTACTATCAGTTTAATAAGTCACAGCTGCAAAATACTAACGCGAATTCTTTACAGACGAATGGAAAAACTGGTAGAAGCCGACCTCAGCGAAGATTAGTTTGGATTCCGCAGTAATGTTGGAACACGTGAGGCAATACTGATCCTACGACTTATCTTAGAAAATAAATTGAGGAAAGGCAAACCTACGTTTCTAGCATTTGTAGACCTAGAGAAAGCTTTTGACAATGTTGACTGGAATACTCTCTTTCAAATTCTAAATGTGGTAGGGGTAAAATACAGGGAGCGAAAGGCTATTTACAATTTGTACAGAAACCAGATGGCAATTGTAAGGGTCGGGGGGGCATGAAAGGGAAGCAGCGGTTGGGAAGGGATTGAGACAGGGTTGTAGCCTGTCCCCAATGTTATTCAATCTGTATATTGAGCAAGTAGTAAAGGAAACAAAAGAAAAATTCGGAGTAGATATTAAAGTCCATGGAGAAGAAATAAAAACTTTGAGGTTTGCCGATGACATTGTAATTCTGTCAGAGACAGCAAAGAACTTGGAAGAACAGTTGAACGGAATGGACAGTGTCTTGAAAGGAGGATATAAGATGAACATCAACAAAAGCAAAACGAGGATAATGGAATGTAGTCGAATTAAGTCGGGTGATGCTGAGGGAATTAGATTAGGAAATGAGACACTTAAAGTAGTAAAGGAGTTTTGCTATTTAGGGAGCTAAACAACTGATGATGGTCGAAGTAGTGAGGATATAAAAGGTAGACTGGCAATGGCGAGGAAAGCGTTTCTGAAGAAGAGAAACTTGTTAACATCGAGTATAGATTTAAGTGTCAGGAAGTCGTTTCTGAAAGTATTTGTATGGAGTGTAGCCATGTATGGAAGTGAAACATGGACGATAACTAGTTTGGACAAGAAGAGAATAGAAGCTTTCGAAATGTGGTGCTACAGAAGAATGCTGAAGATTAGATGGGTAGATCACATAACTAATTAGGAGGTATTGAATAGAATTGGGGAGAAGAGGAGTTTGTGGCACAACTTGACAAGAAGGGACCGGTTGGTAGGGCATGTTCTGAGGCATCAAGGGATCACAAATTTAGCATTGAAGGGCAGGGTGGAGGGTAAAAATCGTGTAGGGAGACCAAGAGATGAATACACTAAACAGATTCAGAAGGATGTAGGTTGCAGTAAGTACTGGGAGATGAAGAAGCTTGCACAGGATAGAGTAGCATGGAGAGCCGCGTCAAACCAGTCTCAGGACTGAAGACCACAACAACAACAACAACAACAACGAAGTATTGGTAACAGCAGTACATAGTAATAGCATTAACAAAGAGACGAGAACAAAAAGAAGTGTTACGTAAAGTTCGCGTATTCAGTTATTTATTCGCTCAAAGATAGTACATCAGATATATCAGATTAACACGAAAATAAAATGTACTTAAATGTAACATAAGTCACAGGTACTCTCCATAATTAGTTACTGGTTTATTTCGACAGCATTTTCACAGAGGTGACGAGTCATGAGACGTCCCCTAATATCGTGTCAGACCTGCTTCCACCCGGCGTAGTGCAGTAACTCGATGTGGTATCGACTCAGCAAGTCGTTGGAAGTCCCCTGCAGAAATACTGAGCCATGTTGCCTTTGTAGCCGTCCATAATTGGGGAAGGTTTCCGTCCATAATTGGGGACGGTTTGCCACTACAGAATTTTGTGCGCGATTTCACCTCTCGATTACGTTCCATAAATGTTCGATGCGATTGATATATGGCGATGTGGGTGGCCAAATCATTCACTCACATTGTCCAGAATGTTCTCCAAACCAGTCGCGAATAGTTGTGGCCCGGTGACATGGCATCATTGTTTCGGAAAAATAAATCCATGAATGGCTGCATATTGTCTAGAAGTAACCGAGCATAACCACTTCCAATGAATGATCGGTTCAGTTGGACCAGATGACCCAGTCCATTCCATGCAAACACAGCTCACACCGTTATGGAGCCGGCACCAGCTTGCACAGTGCCTTCTTGACAGCCAGGGTCCGTGGGATCACCGCCAGACTCGAACCCTTCTGTCAGCTCTTACGAAGTGAAATCGGCACTTACCTGACCAAGCTGTGGTTCTCCAGTTGTCCGTGGTCCAACCTATACGGTCACGAGCCCGGGAGAGGTGCTGTAGGCGATATCGTGCTGTTAGTGAAGGCACTCGCGTCGGTCGTCTGCTGCCGTAGCCCATTAACGGCAAATTTCGCCGCAATGTCGTAACGGATACGTTCGTCGTACGTTCGACATTGATTTATTCGGCTGTTCCGCGCACTGTTGCTTGCCTGTTAGGACTGACAACCGCACAGCTCTCGGTCGTTAAGTGAAGGCCGTCGTCCAGTGCGTTGTCCGTGGTGAGAGGGAATGACTGAAATTTGGTATTCCTGGCACACTCATCACACTGGGCTCTCGGAATGTTTTATTTCCTGGATTTCCGAAATGCAATGTCCCGTGCACCACGCCCCAACAACCATTCCGCGTTCAAAGTCTATTACTTCCCGTCGTGCGATATGTAGTTGAAACGTCCCATTAGAAAAATTATAAATGACTGCTTAAACTGACACACGATATTTTTAGCGCAACGCAATCTGACTTTCAGTAATCCCACAAAAGAATGGCCCTGACCAACAATAACCTATACCTTTCATGAATCACTTACCTCACAAAAACTTCGTTACTCGAACTGCTGCAATACAGCGAACGCCACTACTGCCAGCTAAATGAAAGATTCTAACAACTGAAGGGACTAACTACTGATGGCATAGTTAGCAAATGAAAGATTTTGATTAAGAGCAAACAATGTATTTACCTTAATAGTGTTCAAAAGTCATAATATATATCAGTTCATGACATCCAGTCTTACAAATTTACCGTCTATGATGGACAAACGTCTAGATCATCGGCTCTCAAAACTCCGCCACCTCTCCCCCCACACCCACCACTGCTGGCGACTCACCTCCAACTGCGCAACGCTACGCGCTGTTAACATCCAGCTGCCCAACACTACAATAGCGAACAACAATGCAAACCAGCCACAGACTGCACACACCACAGCCAGTGATTTTCATACCGAGCGCTACGTGGCGTTACCAATATAAAAACCTAAAGAGCCTACTTACATAGTATATTTTTAGATCCCTCATCTAATACTGGTTCCAAAAAATTTGAGAGTTTATTTTCACGGCATAGTTTACGTTCATCTTCAGGTTGGTTGGTTGGTTGTTTTGGGGAAGGATACCAGACAGCGAGGTCATCGGTCTCATCGGATGAGGGAAGGACGGGGAAGGAAGTCGGCCGTGCCCTTTGAAAGGAACCATCCCGGCATTTGCCTGGAGCGATATAGGAAAATCACGGAAAACCTAAATCAGGATGGCCGGACGCGGGATGGAACCGTCGTCCTCCCGAATTTATCTTCAGGCACCCACAATGGATTCGCATTCGGGAGGGCGACAGTTTAATTCCGCGTTTGGCGATCCTGATTTACGTATTTCATGATTTCCCTAAATCGTCAACAGCCTTGCCTCCGTGGTAACACGGGTTCCCGTCAGATCACCGAAGTTAAGCGCTGTCGGTCTTGGCTAACAGTTGGATGGGTCACCTTCCGGCTCTGCCAAGTGCTGTTGGCGATCGGGGTGCACTCAACCGTTGTGAGGCCAATTGAGGAGCTACTTGCTTCGGAAGTAGCGGCTCCGTTCTCGTGAACTGACCTACGACTAGGAGAGCTGTGTGCTGACCACAAGTCCCACCGTATCCGCATCCGGTAACGCCTCAGGGCTGAAGAGGTCACTGCGGTCGGTCGGTGGGTCCCGCCGAGCCTTCAAGGCCTATTCGGACGGTGTTTGTTTTGATTTCCCTAAATCGCTCCAGGCAAATGCCGGGATGGTTCCTTTGAAATGACACGGTTTATTTCCTTCCATAGTTTTGAAACGATACGAGCTTGCACTCGATCTTAACTGAAGCCCCCAAGAAACTGGTATAGGCATGCGTATTCATATACATAGATATATAAACAGGCAGAATATGGCGCTGCGGTCGGCAAGACAAGTGTCTGGTGCAGTTGTTAGACCGGTTGCTGCTGCAACAATGGCAGGTTATCAAAATTTAATTGAGTTTGGACATGGTGTTATAGTCGGCGAACGAGCGATGGGACGCAGCATCTCCGAGGTACCGATGAAGTGGGGATTTTACAGAGTCACGAGTGTACCGTGAATATCAGGAATCCGGTAAAACATCAAATCTCCGACATCGCTGCACCCCGAAAAAGATCCTGCAAGAACGAGAGCAACGACGACTGAAGAGAATCGTTCCACGTAACAGAAGTGCAACCCTTTCGCAAATTGCTGCAGATTTCAGTGCTGGGCCAGCAACAAGTGTCAGCTTGCGAACGATTCAACGAAACATCGATATGGGCTTTCGGAGCCGAAGGCGCATGCGTGTACCCTTGATGACTGCACGACGCAAAGCTTTACGGCTCGCCTGCGCTCGTCAACACCGACGTTGGAAACATGTTGCCTGGTCGGACGAGTCTCGTTTAAAACTATATGGAGAGGATGGACATATACGGGTACGGAATAACCTCATGAGTCCATGGATCCTGCATGTCAGCAGGGAACTGTCCTAGCTGGTGGAGGCTCTGTAATGGCGTGGGGCGTGTGCAGTTGGAGTGATATGCGTCCCCTGATACGCTTAGACACGACTCGGATAGGTGACACGTAGTAAGCATCCTGTCTGATCACCTGCATCCACCGATGTCCATTATGCTTCCGAAAGACTTGGGCAATTCCAGCAGGACAATGCGACACTGTCGGACGAGGTGGCCGAGCGGTTCTAGGCGCATCAGTCTGGAACCGTGCGACCGCTGCGGTCCCAGGTTCGAATCCTGCCTCGGGCATGGATGTGTGTGATGTCCTTAGGTTAGTTAGGTTTAAGTAGTTCTAAGTTCCAGGGGACTGATGACCTCAGAAGTTTAGTCCCATAGTGCTCAGAGTCATTTGCCAATGGGACACCATGCACGTGCAGAATTACTACAGAGTGGCTCCAGGAACACTCTTCTGAGTTTAAACACTTAGGCTGGCTACCATACTCCTCACGCATGAACATTATTGAGCATATCTGGGATGCCTAGCATCGTGCTGTTCAGAAGATACCTCCACCCCTCGTACTCTTAAGGATTTATGGACAGCCCTGCAGGATTCATGGAGTCAGTTCCCTCGATCAGTACTTCAGACATTAGTCGAGTCCGTGCCACGTCGTGTTGTGGCACTTCTGCGGGCTCGCCGGGGCCTTACACGATATTAGGCACGTGTACCAGGTTCCTTGGCTCTTCAGTGTCTAATGAACTCGTTGTGAAAGGAACTTCAAACCCTTATCTTCCCTGCTTGCTTCCTTCTTCAAGCATCTGCCAGTTAGAGTATTTCAGTATGAGGTACGACGTTTTAATTTTTACTTCTTTGCTGCTAACTGTAATCGCAACGAATTTTGCAGACAGTATCCATTAATGTCAGTGAACGTACCTGTAAAATTTTATCATTCTGCGACACATAGTCTAGGAGATATGACGTCATAAACACTGAAATGCGTGAAAAGATAGCTTTTGATTAAAACAAAGTGCAAATTACTTAGATTATACACATCCAGTGTTTGATAATGGGAGCACTTAGCGACTTCCAACAAACTTTAAACATAAATTCAAGCCTGTGATCATTCAGTTTCAAGTATATATCCCCAAAAATCAACACATTGACATTTTCCCATGCGTTACAGTCTTCGGCGTGTTACTCCAATAAGCTTTGTGATGTAATCTACCCAACATCTATTAAGCGGTCCTTTTGGTTTTTTTACGGCTCTTGGAATCCAGCAAAACCTTCCTTGGTCTACCTAGCATTCAGTCGCTTGGATGTGTGTCCTTGCATTGCCACTAAGTTTCCATTACGGTCATTACATAGCTGAAAGGCTTGAGAGCGCATGATGGGAATGTCTGCGCGTGTGTACGATGCAACCTCAAACTCCAAGTCTTACGCTAGTTGAGCCCCTATAAAGCAATAATTCTTCTTCGAAATAAGTTTACAGAACGAGAAGTGGAGCGCTGATGCCGTCTATAACGCTCCCAGCACCATCCCCCACCCCTAATATCGGTTTGCTGCAAAATCCCTGAACATATTGTCACTTCGAGTACTAGAACTTTTCTTGAGACCGAGAAGCAAATATTTCCACATTATCGAAAGCATCGCTATGCTAACTTCAGCTTGCCCTTTGAAATATGGCTTCCCGGCTAAGACACAAGTTGAAAATATGGTCACTATTTTTTATTTACTTAAATTTGCCATATTTCGTGACAGTACCTTTTCCGTTAGACGTTTGCAAGGCGATATTAGTCTTGGCTTCAGTTGTCTAAGTATGATTCCACAATGCATCTATGTCAGCTGCAGAAATGACGTGGTTCAACGTGTTTCTCTCATTTTGGTGTTTCAAATACAGTTTCTTCAAATGTAGTTTCTTCTTTTTAGTTAATACAAAAACAATAGTAACATAATTCAAAATTATTTATGACTGCGACCTTCACATTGTTCTTCCGTCAACACACACCAAGAGTTAGCTGCCGACTGACTGTTGTCAAAGACGACTCCATCGTCAAAGATATTTTACACAATTCACAAGTTTCCATTTGTAATCAGTCTCTTTGCTATTCTTCGATACATTTTCTAATAGTAATCAATATGCTTTTACTCTCAAAAACAGAAGTAAATTAACATATAATAAGACAAATTATAATAAATTCTGACAAAAATATAAGAAAACATTTACAATTCGGTATCGACAAATACGGTAAAAAAATAACATCTCCCAGATCCATTACACCTTCCCTCACGTGTTACACTGCGAACTGAGGATGAGGGTCGCACAGACAGATTCCGTATTTCTAGATCTCCGGAAAGCATTTGACGCGGTGCCCCATTGCAGACTGTTTACGAAGGTACGAGCACATGGAATAAGTTCACAGATATGTGAGTGGCTCGAAGACTTCTTAACGAATAGAGCTCAGTACGTTCTCCTCGACGACGAGCGTTATTCAGAGACGAAGGTATCGTCAGGTGTGCCCTAGGAAAGTGTGAGAGGACCGCTGTTGCTCTTTGTATACATATGCGATTTGGCGGACAGCATGGGTAAGAATCTGCTCCTGTTTGCTGAGGGTGCTGTAATGAACGGTAAGATATCAGAGTTGAGTGACTGCAGCAGGATACTAGATTCCTATACAAGATTTCTATTCGGTGTGATGAATGGTAACCTAGCTATAAATGTAAAAACATGTAAGGTAATGGAGATGAGCAGGAAAATGCAAGTAATGTTCGCATACAGCATTAGGAGTGTCCTGCTTGACTGAGTCACGTTGTTTAAATATCCGGGCATAACGTTGCAAAATGAAATGACACGAGCATATGTCGATTGCGGTAGGGAAGGTCGACTTCGGTTTATTGGGAGAATTTTGGGTAAGTGAGGTTCATTGGTAAAGGAGACCATATACACGACGCTGGTGCGACCTGCTTCTTCAGAACTGCTCGAGTATTTGGGATCCCAACCAGGTCGAAGTGGAGAAATACGTCGAACTAGTTCAAAGGCGGGCTGCTAGATTTCTTACCCGTGCGTCTGAACAACGCGAAAGTCTTATGGAAACGCTTCAGTACCTCAAATTGGTTTCCCAGGAGGAAAGGCGAAGTTCTCTTTGAGAAACGCTGTTGAGGAGATTTAGAGAATTGGCATTTGAAGCTGACTGCAGTACGCTTCTGCTTCCGCCAACATAAATTTCACATAAGGGCCACCAAGATATGAGAAATTAGGTCCCGTACTGGGGTATATAGATGATCGTTTCTGCTCGCTCTATTTTCGAATGGAGTAGGAAAGCAAATGGCTAGTAGTGATATAGAGAACCCACTGCCACACTCCGTGCGGTGGCTTGCGGAAAGGTGTGTAGATGTAGGACACTCACATCTTTCCATCTCTCCATACGTGCACGTGATTGAAACGGCAGACATGAAAAAAAAAAGAAAAAAGAAAACTGCTGATAGACATTCCCTGGACAACGAACTTAAGATTGTTTCAGTGTCTTCCATTACGAGCCACGCACCACACGGGACAGCGTCACATTTTTCGATTTCGTAATGCTATACACAATCTCCTTCACTAATGGAGAAAGATGTATTCTAACAATATTCATGTCTGCAAAGCGTTCACGTGCGTTTGCTGATATCATCTCGAAGTTTTCTACGGAACAATTATGATTTTTCTAACTGTGAAACTATAGTGATGCATTACCATCGACTTTATCCACATGAAGATTATATCGGAGTATTGAAAACATACAGAAAGAACTTGAAAGTGGTCCCAATGTATGGTTTTCGAACAAGAACAGAATCGAACATTATGACAAACAGAAAATTGGACACAAACATAAAATCAAAAGGTTTCGTGGGTTCAAGTACGATGAATAATTCAGAACAAAGCAAAGTGATTCTCCAGATTTAAACGAATACCTCCGCTCGATAGTTTTTGTAGATTGACAGTAATAAGCAACGTGCAGATCTATCAAGTATGACATTCTCCGAGAAACTGATACCTTTGTGCTCTACCGACTCCAAAGCTTAAAGGCTTACACTCGATAACGGACGGCGGTAGTATAACGTAATCTTTCTTTTCTTGTCAGAGCGGGACGTTTACAAAATTTAGGAAAAACTTATTTTACTAATTACAATTTGTTCAAAAACAAAGACAGAACAACAATGTAGTAATTATATATAACTTGAATTAATCAACAGTTGCAGCCTCATTTGTTTTATATTTGTCGCCGGAGGAAATCTGTTCCAAAAGGTCGGGTCTGTTTTTCAAGTAGGAATGGAGCGTATCACATGATTTGTAGACGTTCGCCATGGTAATCAAAATGCTTTTCAAAACTGCGACCGGCCGTTGTGACCGAGCTGTTCTAGGCGCTTCAGTCTGGAACCGCGCGACCGCTATGGTCGCAGGTTCGAATCCTGCCTCGGGTATGGATGTGTTTGGTGTCCTTAGGTTAGTTAGGTTTAAGTAGTTCAAAGTTCTAGGGGACTGATGACCTCAGATGTTAAGTCCAATAGTGCTCAGAGCCATTTGAACCATCAAAACTGCGATACTTAACCGTGTTTTGTCACTTGTCCATAGCTTATTCATTAGAGAAAAATCTCTTTCGACAGGCGCGTTACTTCCAGGCAAGTATAAAACGTATTCAATTATTACACGAAATTTCGTAGATTTTAGACTGTAGTCACGAAAATGTGTGAACAGCTCCACCAAATGGACTTCAGTAGCAACAATTTTAACGTTCCAGCTTGATATTCTTTCATCTGTGATGTAGTTGGAAACAAGCGAAAACTCGTGGAATACGTCCGTATGTTGGTCGTTGCTAAGAAATCCTTGTGTAATCAGCAAATCCATCACTTTCTGTATTTATTCCCACATAGGTACTTTTGTCAAAGGCGCCCATTCAAGCACTTTTAAGTCTGCATTGAACTGACACGACTGATCTAAGTATTATTTGCTTGTGTTGTAAAATTCAGCAGGCGCAATTTCTACACCCTGAACAACAGCGTCAGTTTCTTGTAATTTTGTTATTATATTACGGACGGTGCGCAAGAAAAAGCGAACTCTCTTTACGTGGCAAGTTGTCTGAGAGACGCTTAATTTCCTTTGTAGATTCTACAGTAGACACGCACTGTGCTTCAATTTTTAACTCCGTTTGATGGAAAATCGCTGCCTATACATGCAAAAAGTAAGCATAATTCAGGGGTGGGATTCTCGAAAAACGTTTTTAAAATATTTGGACATTTATCGATGGTCTGAAAATAGCTTTTTAAGGGCTGAAATATTTTGAAACATTTTTAAAATCCTTTCAAGCGCCAGCATTAACGTGAGCCACATGGCACCTGGTTTTGCTGCAGCGCAGCGGTTTCTGGTATTCTTTGTCACTGGAATCACAGGACTCTCCGAGACCTTCCACTCGAAAGCTGTAGAGGTAAAAAAAGTAAATTTTCATAATGATATATTCGAAGTCCACAGCTGTTTTGATCGTGTTGCGAACTACATGGGCTCCACATCCAGCCCCAATTAGTTGTCTTCCGAATGATACATCCAACTTCGCGTAAACATTATTACGCCCTTTTCTATTCTTTTCTCAAAATTGCAATTAGTATAGTCTGTAGTGTTTCCTTTCCCCGGGGTTCTGCCGTGAAAATATAAAATAGAAAATCTGATTGGGGTTTGAATTTTGATGGAGTAAGTTACAGATAAGGCGGACTTCGTATTACTGATTGAGATAGTGCTGTAATTTGACCGTGAATGGCAGACCAGGTCGGCAGCACTACAAAAGGCGACTGTAAGGAAATAGCATCAGAAATAAGTTGAAATTTACCGCCGGCCGAAGTGGCCGATCGCTTCTAGGCGCTACAGTCTGGAACCGCGCTACCGCTACGGTCGCAGGTTCGAATCCTGCCTCGGGCATGGATGTGTGTGATGTCCTTAGGTTAGTTAGGTTTAAGTAGTTCTAAGTTCTAGGGGACTGATGACCTCAGAAGTTAAGTCCCATAGTGCTCAGAGCCATTTGAACCATTTTTTTGAAATTTACCTTATAATTCTGTCAGAAACGTAGTATTTATTATAATATAGTCTTCGTGGCTGCATCTGGAATATTTCTTGATTTTCTTGTAGGATGTACTTTTTTCATTGTTCGCTGGTCCTCTTGTTCTCCGTCTGATGACAATTTCTTTAAGTTCTCACTATCCGGATTAATTTATAAATTTGGCGATAACCATTGCGAATCACTACTGAAATAACTTGAAGACGCCGTGTGTTCGTTTCGTAATATAGTTTTAATTTCCACTTAAAATCATTCTTTAACCTCAGCGCAAAAAAAAAAAAAAAAAAAAAAAAAAAAAAAAAAAAAAAAAAAAAAAAAAAAAAAAAAAAAACACGTCTCAAACGTATGAAGACAAGATAACAAGCACCTACACAAAAGTAAAAAAAAGATCAAAATTACTTATGAAAATCTGTCGCTGGCGCAGGGTTCTTCTGCATGCGCGATCGTAAATCACATCTTTGCTCTGGCGGAGGCGCGGTAGTCAAAGTACCGTTACAAGTCTCCACAAGATTCCGCAACACCTCCTTCAAATAATCGACTACAATATCCGATGTTTCACCAGGCTGCGCTCGAAAATCTAAAATCTTGACTTTCACACCTTCATAAACTAAAAAATAAAAATAAAAAATAAAAAATAAAATAAAAATAAAAAATCGAATCATAAGAGGGAATAATTTTACTGAACGATTATTTGAAGCATAAGTTAATAAAGACATGGAGAGGGCTTCACCGACAATACTTTCGCGATTATGGATGGCTCTAGACGCAGCATATTGGGTTATGTTTTCGCAGGGGACGTCCAACGACTTGTTAGGTCTGGTCCAGGACACGTCAAGTTGCTGCACTACTCCGGGGAAAAGGAGACCCGGCACGACAGCAGGGGACGTCCCATGGTTTTTGTTCCCTCAGCGTACACTGTCTTATCAAGAGACTCCACTGTGGAGGACCACGTTAGCTGTTTTCGAATAGTCCAGTCTTTCCGTATTGAACGTATTTAAAGTATTTTGAGGACGATAATTGTTACCGTGTGGATATGAATGCCTAACAAAGAATTCAAAGTTAAACTAATGTTTTCTTTTCAAATTAATCATTCTGCACAAAGAAACCTCTGAAGTCAGTAATATTGTCACAAATTTGTTCAATAAAAATATATTTTTGAAATGCACTGTGTACTGAACTATAGTTTAACATTTGTTTTTTCAGTTTATCTTCATTTCCCTCGGCTGGTGTACAGTGATCGTCGGTTCCTCTGTTCAGAGTGTTGTCGAATTTTCCATACCGGCACAAGCTACGCCGCTGACACTTTGCCGTTAATTGTTGAGAAAGCAAAGTCGCTATACTTGTAATGTTGTTGCTTCAATTTGTTATGAAAGCGGTGCTGATATTCAAGACCATTAAAGTGGGTTAAAAGGTGTGAGCTATCTGAGGAAGTTAACCTTGCATTACTGCGCAACTGTTTCACAGGTATCCAGTCTAGCTTACCAAATTCCCAACCAGACTAACATTAATTATAATCTTTCAGTACTTATCTTACGATAACCGTTGATTATATAAGACAATTTAAATAAAAAGAAATAAATCAGTTTATATTTGGACATTTATTTTAACATCATTGTTCCGTTAAAATTTCAGCATATCAAACTTGATTCATAACTAAACTGGTGCCTTATTTAGGATTGTGTAAATGTGAGTTTGTAATCTTACGGAACACATCAAATAGGGAGCCAAGATTGGGAGACTACATACAACACTGCATTCATAAAATAACACACGAAGAACGTTGAAACATATGCAAGAGGAAATTAACCACAACCAACCGATTCAATTGTCACCCAAAGAAGTTACGTTCGTACCGCAATCCTGTCCGTCATGAAATTACCACACACTGGTATACTAAATTCACACTAACTCTCTGTGAAATCTTCCAGCAAAGAATAGCTGAGGGCTACTTTGATGCTTACCACATGCTTCACGTGGTCAACTTGGTTTACACAAAGAGCGTAACTCCACAATAATTTTGATAATTAAAATAAATTACATCGAAACGCAATTTACAAAAGAAAAACCTCGAACTGGTTACTATCGTCTTACTATTAACTTGATGGGTCAAACAATTGTATAAGCACGTGGTACTGGTCTCACAAAGTTCACCCCACGTGGGTTGAACATAAAGAAAAGTTGCTATATTGAAAAATATTGTCAAGACGAGACGTTATAATCTCACACACATTCGCATTTAAGATTGATGATCTTAGTTAGAGTTACTGATCAACACGTTGTTCCACTTTACTCACAAAGTAGTGACAAAGCAACTACCGGAAGATATTCTGAACCTCACACGCGAATTACACTGCTTTGCAATTTAACATAACATTAGATATTTTAGAGCTAAATCTGAAATATGGTGATTAAATTTTCAGTTAGGCTAAACTTAAGAAATCCATTGTTCTACGGACTTAGCAGACACGCGCTTAGCCGGAGATCTTACCACTTCAGACGCTCGCCGTGGACAGTCTGCCATGGGCCCCTCCTGAGGGGTGCCTCCCAAATACAAATGGAAGTGACCAGAGAGCAGTGTGCGATTTGCAGGGGGGGTGGGGGGGATTTCCCCCCCTCTGCATCAGACTATCCCCTCCTCTGGTTTTAGTTTACGCATACCTACCTGGGATGTTTATTTCCCACGCACTGGAGTAAAACTTTACATATAATTTAAATTTGTGGAGCCGAACACTGAAAGTTTTTAATAATAATTACTATTAATACTATTAATATGTTTCAGCTTTCTATCATCAGAATAAGTACAACTTTTCACAAATGTGCCTCTACTTTTTTTAATTCCCCTCTTATATCTGTACCCTATGTACATGATTTTGTAAATAAGCTTTAGTTATAATGTACTTTTAAAGGTATAACAAGGGATGGCTTTTCTAATAGTGCATACGCGTCAATAGTGAGTTTCGGCATTAACATCTATTTATAAATAACTGTTTAACCATGCGTAAGGCCACGGTCCAAGCTAGTAACATATATAATTCTACTAACCCCCTAAGACATCATCCCCCCCCCCCCCCCCCCACTGGTAAAAGCACAAATCGCACGCTGCCAGAGAGGCAGCTTCCTATACCAAAATGACAAGGGACGGACAGGACCATACTAAGAATAGAAACCTCTCTGCTTTTAGAAAGCGTTGCTACCTGTTCCGACGTTGGTCCTACTGTTCTCTAGCAGACAGGCTTGTCTGCTACCCTCAAGCATGCAACTAGAAATACATTTGCTCATTCATCCTCTCACACAGAAGGGAAGGGGGATGACAGTATCTTATCATGTACAGTATATAAAAGAAAGCGGATGTAGGTTCCGTATGAGACTGTGTGACATGAATTCATATAAACTGTGTTTTAAAGTGTAGTAGTGTGACAGATCGTTCTTGTTTATGTGTAAAAGTAACACGTTCCACTGCTCAGTCTCCTCCCAGATAGTCAGAAACACCACAGTAAATTTAGAAGAGGAATTTATGCCGTAAATGATAACATATTTAAGAAAAATAACATGAAAGGAATCCAACAGAGACCTTTCATACTTACCGAAATGGCTAGAGGCAGGCGTGGCTGTAGATCCAGACATCACCGACACCCGGCACCTGAAATGACGAGGACGACATGAGAAAGTTTCTGTGACTGTTGCTTCCTCAAACTAACGACGGCGCTCAGGAGTGCTTGAATTGCACGCTGACCCCCCCCCCCCCCCTACTTTCCGTCGGAGAAAAAGAGTGATCTTAGTGATATTAGAATACGAAATGGTGTCGAAACCAATTAGCAAAATTATCTCGATAATATCGAAACAAAAGTATCAAGTTGCTGATCATATTTTTAAGCATTTCCTTGAAGCAAAATGTCTTTCTTAGAATACAAAGCCAATTTTTTTTCCACTAATGCTATTCTCGCATGAACTAACTCGAATATAGAATGAGATATAAACGTGAGCAGTCATTCCAACCACAAATAGAACTACAAACACTTACATAAGCTCTATCCTATAAATATGCGTGCTTCCCATAATTAGAATCCACTGTTACAAGAGTTTCCCTTAAACCAAAGGACTCGTTTACAATAAACATATTTTAAAATACATGTTCATTTACAATTCGAACCGAAATATGCCTATTATGCTATCTGAGGATAAACTATCTTCAGTATGAAAAGATATGCGAACGTAAACTTTAAAGATAAATACTCCAAATACAAAAATATAGGCCTTGACTTAAACTCGTGCGATTATTACCAGCCTGCTGGAGGCTGATTCTCTGTCGAATGGGTATGGCTTCAGTAAACGGCAATGAAAGACTATCACCCCCCCCCCCCCTCTCCCCTCCGACACTTGCGATGATTCTCTGTTTTTTTCTGTCGTCTAGTGTTTCACTAATTAATCTTCAGTTATTTGACATGAAGTTGGTGTTATTAGCTCCTTCCATGGAATTATCGTCAAAGATGTTATTGAGCATACTGGTAAAAATAAACAAGCGAAGAATGTACAACCACCAAAGAATGTATTAATTGCGAATGGTAAACGCACAAAATAATACTAGAATACTAAAATACATTATCGGCAAATTCATTTGTATTGAGACACAACAAACATGGGTCGGGAAATCAGGTTCATTAGTAAATACTGAGGAGTGAAAAGAAACTGAAGGCTGTTCGTTCAGTGGCTGTTTACAATAGGTATTCATGATTTCCAGTATTTCAGACCTGGACATTTTCTGTCGATTATACCCACAGAGCAGCCGCTACATCACTACGTCTGGTTTTCACAGAACGCTGCCCATTCGGTGCAGCATCGGGTTTCTGTGGTCATCAAGTCTGGTGCGCAGTGATCCCTACCTGTGTTTCCTACGCAGTTTGGGCCACTCTCTTTGCAGGTCATCTCATAGATTCCACTTAGATTGATGAAGGACTGCTTGTCTTTGTGTTTAAACAAATTCTTGCCTAGTATGTGTGCCGTTTAGGAGGACACTGAATATTCCATTTTGTTCAAAAATATTGTCTGTTCTGATAGATAACGTACCAACAGGGTAGCATACATCTTCCACTGCCATTCGTTTGGGGTACAGATTGTGTTCTTTCCGGTGTTTAAGTTAAAACTTTTTCGCGTTATATTAAGAATACTGCCACTGCGACTGGAATGGTAACAAGTGAGGAGCATTAGAACCGACAGCAAACGGTGGATCTTATAATAAAAAGCAACATGATTGCGGGACAAAGGGCGTAGTGAAGAAGCTGAAATACAAGAGTCTGTATCTTTCCTGCATATTCTAAATTGGTGACATCCTGTGTAGATGCCAATATTAGTATCTAAACGTGCATATAAGTTGTATTTCCAAGCTGAACTGTATGTTCTTGTGTTGTTCGTGCCTTATTTTTCGGAAAGTTCTGGAACTGCCCGTCATCTGCCACCTACCTGAACCCGCACGCCTCATACCCCTCCTGATTAAAAGCATCCAGACACCCCGTATGTAATGAGGAATTAACCAACAGATGTGACGAGAGACGAACGAGCCAATATAAAAGGAGGCGGGGAGTAGAGTGTTTTCAGTACAGAAGCAGCAACAGCAGAGCTCGGTGACTTGGAATGTGGACGTGTCATCGGATGTCACCTGAACAACAAATCCGTCAGCGACATTTCAGTCATTCTAAAGTTCCCAAATCGCCTGTTGGTGATGCGACTGAAGTGGAAACGCGAACGAACAACCGCAGCTAAACCGAGAACAGACAGTCCTCATATCGTGACGAACAGAAATCGTCGAGTATTGTGAAGTGTGGTTGTAAAAGACCCTGCATGAAATCAGTGGAAAGAATAAATCGTGAGGTCCAAATTTCCAGAAGCATTACATCTAACACAATGACTGTGCGTAGGCACTTAAATAGTGAAGGACAGTGGTCAAGGAGCTGCTCATAACGCACAGGTTTCTGTAGCAAACGCTAAGCGATGCTTTGGAACGATAAGAATAGCGACGTCACTGTACAGTGGACTTATAAATGTGTTATCTGAAATGATGAATCACGCTAAATCCTCTGGTAACGCGACTGAAGTATTTGGGGAATGCGTGGAGAACATTACCTGCCATCATTTGGTGATGTCGTTATGGTATGGAGTTGTTTTTCTGGTTACTGTTTGTTCCCTTTATTGCACTTAAGAAATCGCTAAATGCGGAAACACATAAACACGGGTACAAATGGCTCTGAGCACTATGCGACTCAACTTCTGAGGTCATCAGTCCCCTAGAACTTAGAACTGCTTAAACCTAACTAACCTAAGGACATCACACACATCCATGCCCGAGGCAGGATTCGAACCTGCGACCATAGCGGTCTCGCGGTTCCAGACTGTAGCGCCTAGAACCGCACGGCCACTCCGGCCGGCCATATAAACACAGTTTACACAGTTGTGTTCTCCTTACAATAGAGGAACAGTTCGGAGACGGTGGCTGGTTGCTTCCTGCCATAAAGCAGTGTCTGTGTGGCAGTGGTCTCTGGACGGTAACGTTCCTGGAACGGACTGGGCTGCCCAGGGGCCCAACATGGGCCCAGTGGAGCTCCTCTGAGACAAGTCAGTGCATCGGCTTCGCTCCAGACACCAGCGTCCGGCGCCACTGCCTTCACTGGTTTCGGTTCCTGAGGAAGAACGAGCTGCCACTCCTCCACAGACATTCACACATCTCAGTGAAAGTGTTACCAGAAGTGTTCAAGTCATCACAAAAGGGCAGGTTAAATACGCGAGATATTAATGTCTACTTGTAGGCGCCCGGATACATTTGATCAGGTAGTGTATCTAGCGAGAGTTTCAGACTGAAGGAGGTCAGTTTCTTTCCCTACTCTCTTGTTTCATACTCCAGTATATAGCGTCGCCAGGAAATAATACGAAAAGACTTTAAAAAAATAGTATTTATAAAGAAGAGACATTAAAAAATTGAATATATATTTTTATCATGTACCCGTAAAATAATAAATTCTCTGTGTAAGTTTCGAGTGCAGAGAAATATAACAAAATGATCTAAAGAGACAAGATACGCTCTTTTGTTAATTTTTTAGTCGTCTTCACTTCTTCTCTTGTCTTGATTGCTTGTAGACGGACAAAATGATTCAAATGGCTCTGAGCACTATGGGACTTAACATCTGAGGTCATCAGTCCCCTAGAACTTAGAACTACTTAAACCTAACTAACCTAAGGACATCACACACATCCATGGCAGGATTCGAACCTGCGACCGTAGCGCTCGCGCGGTTCCAAACTGAAACGCCTAGAACCGCTCGGCCACAGCAGCCGGCCGTAGACGGACATCTTGCGAGTGCTGGCAAACGTAAGCATATTTGTACTAATTAAGCAGATAATATATTGATTTGATATTATTGTGCACTTTTAATTTGTAACAGGTGATCCGGATTTCATGTTCGCCTTCCTCGAATTAACCTGCATTCGAGTAATTTACAGTTCAACAATCGCAGCGGCCGATGCAGCCAACGACGCCATTACGTGGCTATATTAACTTATAAAAATTAGCGGAAGCGAAAAACTCGCCCGCTATTAACATAATATACATTTTTCTCCACAACCGCCCGACTTTGCAGAAATACGTAGCTTTAAGATTCTTATTTTCAGTACCATAGCCGAGGGCCAGAGCCACGACTCCGACTGTGAGGCAATGGTTAACGGAGGTAAGAAAAAATACTCTCGCGCGTGTGTGGGCCGCAATTGTAATTAATAACTAAAGATTTTTTGATTTAAAGTGAGCTGACTAGCCGAGGAAATTAATATGAAAAGCTTATTCCATTGTTCAACTTATATGCTCATGTTTTAAGATTCAGTGAGTCTAACGTTCATTAACGTAACAAATAATTTATACGGAAGATTAATATTGTTAAAAAAAGGGGAGAAGTTCACAAAAGCTTTTAGTTGTAAATCAAAATAAATTGAAATATTTTTATTGAGGCCCACCACGTAAGTCGGCAACAATCAACATAATAATAATATATTAAATTACGACGGCCGACGGACGCGAGAAGTAACTAGTTACCGAATAACTGGCATCGTTACAAATTAATGCAGGTATGGGAAAAAAAGTATCGCTGCTTGCTCGTGATAGTAATCTTGGAACGTCAATCCTGTAGTTAAACATCAGAATTATATTCGCTGCAGCGAAGTGGAATGAACAAATAATAGCGTTGAAATCGATGAAGAGAATGGGAGATGAAATAAATCTACTAAGACCCTCGAGAGACGCTTTAGAAGCGGTTGTGAGAGTTCCTACCTGCAGAAGGGAGCGAAAACTTTAAAAAGCAGGCATGACTATGGGCACGCGTCTTCTTACGACGGACAAACCGGCGCAGCTGGTCCGGTGCAAGTAGTCGGCAGGTAAGAACAGGTGCCGAGCTCGCTGGGCCAATCTCCGAGGGACCGCGCGAGTGTCAGTGTGCCACGGACACGTGGGCACGTCTGAAACGCACGCTCCGACGGAGTGGAGGCGAGGGTTGGGGAAAAAAAAAAAAAAATCACAAAACGCACAGCCGTTGGCGGAAAACATAGGAAGGGTATTCATCAAGGCTGAATTGGGAGACCAGCCCACAGTCCGTCCATGTTATAAAATTATATATATATATATATATATATATATATATATATGCTAGAAACGTAGGTTTGCCTTTCCTTAATCTTTCTTCTAAGATAAGTCGTAAGGTCAATATTGCCTCATATATATATATATATATATATATATATATATATATATATATATATATATATATATATACACACTTAGAGACTTAGACTTAGAGAAAGCTTTTGACAATGTTGACTGGAATACTCTCTCTCAAATTCTAAAGGTGGCAGGAGTAAAATAAAGAGAGCGAAAGGCTATTTACAATTTGTACAGAAAGCGAATGGGGCATGAAAGGGAAGGGAGTGAGACAGGGTTGTAGCCTCTCCCCGATGATATTCAATCTGTATGTTGAGCAAGCAGTAAAGGAAACAAAAGAAAAATTCGGAGTAGGCACTAAAATCCATGGAAAAAAAATTACAAAAATTGAGGTTCACCGATGACATTGTAATTCTGTCAGAGACAGCAAAGGACTTGGAAGAGCAGTTGAACGGAATGGACAGTGTCTTGAAAGGAGGATATAAGATGAACATCAACAAAAGCAAAACGAGGATAATGGAATGTAGTCGAATTAAGTCGTGTGACGCTGAGGAAATTAGACTAGGAAATGAGACACTTCAAGTAGTAGACGAGTTTTGCTATTTGGGGAGCAAAATAACTGATGATGGTCGAAGTAGAGAGGATATAAAATGTAGACTGGCAATGGCAAGGAATGCGTTTCTGAAGAAGAGAAATTTGTTAGCATCAAGTATTGATTTAAGTGTCACGAAGTCGTTTCTGAAAGTATTTGTATGGAGTGTAGCCATGTATGGAAGTGAAACATGGTCAATAAATAGTTTGGACAATATGAGAATAGAAGCTTTCGAAATGTGGTGCTACAGAAGAATGTTGAAGATTAGGTGGGTAGATCACATAACTAATGAGGTGTTGAATAGGATTGGGGGGAAGAGAAGTTTGTGGCACAACTTGACTAGAAGAAGGGATCGGTTGGTAGGTCATGTCCTGAGGCATCAAGGGATCACAAATTTAGCATTGGAGGGCAGCGTGGAGGGTAAAAATCATAGAGGGAGACCAAGAGATGAATACACTAAGCAGATTCAGAAGGATGTAGGTTGCAGTAGGTACTGGGAGATGAAGGAGCTTGCACAGGATAGAGTAGCATGGAGAGCTACATCAAACCAGTCTCAGGGCTGAAGACCACAACAACAACAATAACAACAACAAAATTATACCGCTGCACGACACACAGTTCAGGGCATGTGACGTCATAAACATTGATCTAGGTGAAAACGATACTGCAGGGGGACATTCTTTCGATATTATGGACAGCTATAGAGGCAACGTGGCTCAATATTTCTGCAGGGAACTTCCAACGACTTGCTGAGTCCCTGCCACGCTGGGCTGCTGCACTATGCCGGACGAGAGGAGGAGGTCCCCCATGACTTTTTCCACGTCAGTGTGTATCTATTTGCCCCCCAGAAATTATGTACTCGTGTGCGGGATAGGACAGTAATCATAAACAGGTCGTCTATTGTAATCTGCTCACAGTAGCCGAATCCCATTTAAACAACCCCCAAAAATGGCTGCTTCTCGTGCCCACACGCTCATAGGCAGTGTCTCAAGAGATGACGCCCGATTGTAAAAATTTCCAACTCGTCCAACAGCTCCATAAGCCTACCCTTCTACCGTGGGTGGAGCATCTTCATATGTGAGGGCATAACTGGTATACTATGCCCACTTTCAACAAGGTGGACAGTGAAACTGGATTTTTCCGCCGTATTATTTCGATTTAAAGCGACCTGTTCGCTGAACCTAACTTCAAGCAGTCTACCAGTTTCTCGCACTAGTTGGTCGCTAAGCCGCCAGTCTGTAGAAAACAAAAAGTGTGGCGTTATCTACCACGGGTTTCTCTTCAAGCAGTCTACCAGTTTCTGGCACTAGTTGGTCGCTAAGCCGCCAGTTTGTAGAAAACAAATAGTGTGGCGTTATCTACCACGGGTTTCTTGGATAGAACTTTAAAAAATACCACTGAAAAAAAGAAATGTTTTCCATGGATCAGCTGTCTGTAGAAGTCAAGTCCAGAAAGCGATGGTTGTATGTGGTTTCGTCAGATTCGCAAATGTGGAACTGTAATTTAAAATTTACGCTAAATGAACTCTCCTTTCTTTCCGAGATTTTTACAGGAATTTTCTACGCAACTTGTCGTGAGATACTGCTCTGCTATCCTCGAAGCTCTCCACAGTCGTACTTTAATTTATTCATAAACATTTATTAAGTTGATACAGCGGCAAAGCGACAGTTTCATTTAAATAATGAAATAGAGTTAGTTTCGAACATTATAATCTAATGCATATTGCTACCTCCTTACATTTTTTGAACTTTTGCGATTAAACTGTGAGGGTAAATGCTACAAAGGCGTTTGGTTGGCCTCTGGACAACAGCGAAGGCAAACCATAAAAGCCAACCACGCATTCTGGCACCCTAGGGACAGTGACTTAGGACTAATTTAGATTTATAACTCGTGCAGATATACATGGGGACTCAAGAGCTAAAAATCAGACAGTTTTCTTTAACAGCATTTTATTCATTTTTAATAATTACCAATAGTGTCGAACAGTGTAATTAATATGTAGTGACTTATGAAAATCTCTGGCAGACTGGGATTCAAACGCAAATTCCCTGTTTATCGTGAGCGGTTATCTTAACTATGTAGTATTTTGATAAAGATACCTAGATGGTGATCTGTGTTCCAGCCCTATGCGGAAAATATGGAGAAACAAAACAAGGACATATATTTCAGCATGGGACCAGGAGGAACCTCTATTTCGACAATAAGATTGGCATCATCATAGGAAGTCACCAATGTAAATTATACTTCGAGAAATACACAAACAAAGAGGCCTGCATTACAGCTCTCTCAGTGCACCCTGCCTGGTAATACAACGTTCCTTCTCATTTTATGATCCTCCCCTTTCTGCCTGTTCCAATGTCCATCACTGATTTTACACTACTGGCCATTAAAATTGCTACACCACGAAGATGGCGTGCTACAGACGCGCCGACCGAAGTGGCCGTGCGGTTCTGGGCGCTACAGTCTGGAGCCGAGCGACCGCTACTGTCGCAGGTTCGAATCCTGCCTCGGGCATGGATGTGTGTGACGTCCTTAGGTTAGTTAGGTTTAAGTAGTTCTAAGTTCTAGGGGACTGATGACCTCAGAAGTTAAGTCCCATAGTGCTCAGAGCCATTTGACATCGCGGTGAACACACACTGGAAGCGTGTATTCGTCATCGCCATACTGGCGTATCACCCGGCGTGATGGTATGGGGTGCCATTGGTTACACGTGTCGATCACCTCTTGTTCGCATTGGCGGCGCTTTGAACAGCGAACGTTACATTTCAGATGTGGCTCTACCCTTCATTCGATCCCTGCGAAACCCTACATTTCAGCAGGATAATGCACGACCGCATGTTGCAGGTCCTGTACGGGCCATTCTGGATACAGAAAATGTTCGACTGCTGCCCTGGCCAGCACATGCTCGAGATCTCTCACCAATTGAAAACGTCTGGTCAATGGTGGCCGAGCAACTGGCTCGTCACAATACGCCAGTCACTACTTTTGATGAACTGTGGTATCGTGTTGAAGATGCATGGGCAGCTGTACCTGTACACGCCATCCAAGCCCTGTTAGACTCAATGCTCAGGCGTATCAAGGCCGTTATTACGGCCAGAGGTGGTTGTTCTGGGTACTGATATCTCAGGATCTATGCACCAAAATTGTGTGAAAATGTAATCACATGTCAGTTCTAGTATAATATATTTGTCGAATGAATCCCAGTTTATCATTTGCATTTCTTCTTGGTGTAGCAATTTTAATGCCAGTAGTGTACACAAGGACTACATACCATCAAATCATTAGCTTTTTACAACTGCTAAAAGCCCAATTCCAATGACAGTATTCTTAAGAACAAGCTTAAAAAATTAAGCTAAATGTCTGCGTGTCCACCAACAGAGCCCCAAACAAATTACGCCTCAAGCGCTAACTCAAGCTTTTATTTCCACTGATGTTTCCTCCTGTTGCACCTGAACATTACTACAAGAGGTGCCCCCATGGGGTACAGCGGAATAGCAAAACCATATTTCCTTAGACAGGGTGTTTCAAAAACACTTCTGGCACAGGTTCCTCACACCAAAGCAAGAAAAAAGTTCATGTGAAAATATGTCCGAAAACCCGTCGTTTTCGAGTTATTAATGAAAGTTTACGTTGAACGGCTTTCCTGGTACAACTCAACAACTTCACTTACCTATGCATCGACTTGATTAATTGTATCCTAGATTGCGTTATGTTGCAACGGAGACGTGTTTACAGTCCTCATTCGTCTGTCTTTAATGTCTGCTCTGTGTACAATTACCACAGCTAGTGAGATAACTGAAGGTTCTCCGTTCACACGTGGCAGGAATTCATTTCGTGAGCAGGCAAGCAAGATTTTTATGTGTGGCCGCGCGAATGGTGATGGACAAGAGGCTGCACGGCTGTATCAGACGGCGTTTCCAGACTGAAGACAGCCGAGTCATCCAACCTTTGGTGTTGTGTGTCGTTGATCGAGGAAGACCAAGTGTTGTTCGTATGCTTGAGGAGGAAGAGCACATTCACCGGGCTGTCGAACAAGTGCGACGGATCACTGCAAGTCTAGTGATGCTGCCATGTGACACATGCCCCAAATCCAGCATGGAGGATACTACACGAGCAACCCATGTATCCGTATCATCTTCAAAATGTGAAGGGCCTTATGTCTGCCAATGACCCACCAAGGGAGAACTTTTATTGCACAAACTGTCAATCCGTTTTTTGTCTCTTCGTTTCGTCCACAGACGAAGCAACATTCACAAGAGATTGAATAACAAATTTGCACAACCAACACGTATGGGCCGAACGCAATCTTCATGTTACATTAAAGGCTAGATGACAGCATAAGTTTAAGATTCATTTGGTGACTGGAATTTTGGGTGACTATCTGGTAGGGCCGTACATTCTCCCACAACAAACAACATGTGCTGTCTACAGGGCCACTGTTCAGAGCAACCCCCGAGACCCATTAGAAGATGTGCCCCTACAAAGAAGGAGAAAAATGTGGTTTATGCCTGACTGAAATCCAGCACACTGCTTGACTGAACTCCAGCACACTGCTTGACTGAACTCCAGCACACTGCTTGACTGAACTCCAGCACACTGCTTGACTGAACTCCAGCACACTGCTTGACTGAACTCCAGCACACTGCTTGACTGAACTCCAGCACACTGCTTGACTGAACTCCAGCACACTGCTTGACTGAACTCCAGCACACTGCTTGACTGAACTCCAGCACACTGCTTGACTGAACTCCAGCACACTGCTTGACTGAACTCCAGCACACTGCTTGACTGAACTCCAGCACACTGCTTGACTGAACTCCAGCACACTGCTTGACTGAACTCCAGCACACTGCAACCCCCAGTGTTCGAGATGCGCTGGCTGGTTTCTGCCATGACAGAGGGATAGGTAGAGCAGGACCAGTTCCATGGACAGAACGTTCCCCGACCTCAAACCTGTTGAGTATTATCCTGGACGTACCTTCAAGAATTGCTTCCTGCAGCAGACCACCTGCGTGCAGAAACTCTCCATTGAAGAGTCATGGGAGCCTGTGCAACCACCAGGGAGTATCTGAAAGGGGGTGCGACAATACACGGCCCGACGAGTGCATGAATGTTTACAAGCAAGAGGAGGACATTTCGAGCATTTATTATCAGTTTATCTATTGAAGAGGTCCCATCACCTAAACTGTAAACTTCGTTAGTAACTCGAGAACGAAGGATTTTCGGACACATGTTTGAACGAATTTCCTTGTTTTGGTGTAAGAAACCTGTCCCCATAATCTGTAAAAATATTTTTGAAACATCCTGTACAGCAGATTTAGCATCTAAGACAGCTTTGCTAGCACCTTACCGTCACAGATGCACCGTACGTTCCCAGAATTCTTCCAGCAAACCCAAGTCATACAATCTTCTTCCCCAGTACTGATTTTACGTGATCGCCACATTTCATATCGCTTATTTGTGTTCCCTCTAATTGATTATACGGTGTGACGTGCTAAAGACGATCATCACTAAACTTATAATCAGATACTAAACAGTTCTTTCCCTTTGTTATGGACATTATCTTACACTTAACCACATTTAAATCGAGCTGCCATTCATTACACTTAGTGCAATTCTTTCCGTTAGTGAACAATACTACAGTGCCGCTCATCCTATCTGCAACTTGTTTACGTACGGATGTTGAACAAAAATATGGAAACATCGCGACAAATACAAGCTTGAACATACACTGGAGCGCCAGAGAAACCGGTATAGATATGCGTATTCAAATATCCTGTAGGTGCATCGACATATTGATATAAGTCCCTTTTATGCACAGTTCATGATGATGACGGTGACCGTTGCAGGGCGCTCAATGTAGCAGCGGCCTTGCTAAACGTGATTGTGTGCACTATATGAACTCATCAAATGCATATTTCCGTACAATTAATGTTAGCGAGGTGAGGTATCATGGAAATATTTTAGCAGTTATTCTACAATGTGTGAAAATGTCAATGTCTGTAACGCCACGAAGTGTCGACTGCAGGACCTCCGGGACAAGCTGACACCACTGCCAGCGCAGACACACTCAGTAAACTTTCAGGCTGATAATAACACTGTCGAGTCACATTAATATGACCACCAGCCAAAGGCCTGAATAACCACCTTTTGCAGCGCCAAAAGCTGTGAGACATACAGGAAGGTTGTCAGTGAGGTTCTGTGAGGTAACGGCAGGGGTGTGAGGCGATGTCGATTCCAGCACGGTGGGCTTCTCGGTTGAGGATCCACGGCACGGCTCGGCACGGCAGATTCTCGATTGGGTTTAAATCCTAGGAGACTGGTGGCCAAAAGAGTACGGTAAACTCACCCTGGTGCTCTTAGAACCACGCATGTACACTGCGAGCCGTGTGACATGTCGCGTTGTCCCGCTGGTAGATGCCATCGTGGCGAAGAAAAAGTATATTTCTGTTGATACATTGTGGCTTCCAGAATGAGGATATCACCCAGGGAATACTACGAAAACATTCCCGAGACCATAACTCTTCGGACTGGACCTATCGATGTTTGTTGCAGGGCGTTTACTTTCAGACGTTTCACGCCGCATACGCCAACTGTCCGATGGAGCGTAATACGTGACTCATCTAGAAAGGACCCGTGTCGTCACTCAGTGCAAGTCGAGTTGCGCTACTGGAGTGCACATTCCAGCCTTCGTCGCTCACGAATAGCAGTCAGCAACAGTCGTTGAAGAGACACTGTTGATAGCCGCTCGTTTCATCTGGGCGGTCAGTGGTTCAGCAGTTGCGCGTCTGTTGGCCTGTACACGTCTCCGCAACAGTGGTCACCCCCGTTATCTGTGGCCTGCGATGCACCACACTTGCCTCGGCGACAGTTTTGGATGGCACCATTTCGCAATGCACAGTATACTTTAACCACTTTTACAAACTAAGCCGTTTAGGAAATCCTTTAATGCGTGACCCGAAAGCCGTTGATCATATCCTTTCGGATGTCAGATAAATCGCTCCCTTTCAGCGTCATGAGACAACGACTACACCGTTCCATTAAGTTTCGGGTGTGCAGCCGCAAGAAATCTTCTTCTTCTAATACTGTCCAGACATCTTCAGAGGGAGTCGCAAGACTGCCGCTCCAGCATAATGCGCGAGTTGTATCTATGACTCCGCAGTCGATCTGTGTTGGCATATCGATGTATCATTGTGAGCTCCACTGTGACGACGTCTTTGTGACTTTATTACACCAAGTGCCGGATTCCATGATTTATCAAGATTAAGCCACTATCTCTATTAATTAAATTCGTCGTCAAACGAATTTCAATTGCCTCCTCCTCTATCGAGTCCCAAAAGGATGATGTAGTTGCCAAAATTTCGACGTTGTCATACAACATACTGTGACCGTTATCAATACAGTGCTCTGCCACTGCCGACTTGTTAGGTTGTAAAAGCCGTGTGTACCTTCGGTGTTCTGTACATCTTTCTTGGACAGTACGAGTTGTTTGTCCGATGTAAGAAAGGCAACATTCACATGGAATTTTGTAAACTCCAGATTTTCGGAGCAGCAAATCATCTTTGACGGAGCCCACGAGTGGCTCTGAGCACTATGGGACTCAACTGCTGAGGTCATTAGTCCCCTAGAACTTAGAACTAGTTAAACCTAACTAATCTAAGGACATCACAAACGTCCATGCCCGAGGCAGGATTCGAACCTGCGACCGTAGCGGTCTTGCGGTTCCAGACTGCAGCGCCTTTAACCGCACGGCCACTTCGGCCGGCGGAGCCCACGAGTGCAGCTGTCTTGGGTGGAGGACGAAAAATCACTTTTACTTTGTGTCTGCTGAGAATGCGTCCTATTTTTGATGAGAGGCTACCCACATGTGGAAGGAAGGCCATCGATTTAAAGGTTTCTTCATCTTCTTCTGCTTTCTTTGTGGCCTCTTTCGGTTTCACTTTCAGTGCCCTCTGTATTTGTTGGAGAGTACCCATTGTCTTCAAACAAGAAATATGTGGAGGTCAGAACATATTTCTTATTTAATAACAATTTTTTTGAACAGACGGACTGAGGCGCCATGGGTAGCCCCTTATCCCCTCTGGTGGCCAATTTATTTATGGAGGACTTCGAGGAGAAGACGCTTGAATCTGCTGACTTGAAACCCACGGTATTCTGGAGGTATGTTGATGACACCTTTGTAGTTTGGCCCCGTGGTGGAGACAACTTGCAAGACTTCTTAAGACATCTGAACTCCCTCTGCGATCAAATAAAGTTCACAGTGGAAATTGAAAAGGAGGGATGCCTTCCGTTCTTGGATGTTTTGGTTCGGCGCAGAGAGGATGGCACTTTGGGACATGAAGTGTATAGGAAGCCGACACACACCGATCTGTATTTACGTGCAAATAGCTGCCACCATCCTGCCCAGACAATGAGTGTTCTCCGAACTTTGACCCACAGAGCACATATTATTTCTGACGAAAGCAGTCTGCAAGATGAACTTTCCCACTTACAGGGTGTTTCAAAAATGACCAGTATATTTGAAACGGCAATAAAAACTAACGAGCAGCGATAGAAATACACCGTTTGTTGCAATATGCTTGGGACAACAGTACATTTTCAGGCGGACAAACTTTCGAAATTACAGTAGTTACAATTTTCAACAACAGACGGCGCTGCAAGTGATGTGAAAGATATAGAAGACAACGCAGTCTGTGGGTGCGCCATTCTGTACGTCGTCTTTCTGCTGTAAGCGTGTGCTGTTCACAACGTGCTAGTGTGCTGCAGACAACATGGTTTATTCTTTAGAACAGAGGATTTTTCTGGTGTTGGAATTCCACCGCCTAGAACACAGTGTTGTTGCAACAAGACGAAGTTTTCAACGGAGGTTTAATGTAACCAAAGGACCGAAAAGCGATACAATAAAGGATCTGTTTGAAAAATTTCAACGGACTGGGAACGTGATGGATGAACGTGCTGGAAAGGTAGGGCGACCGCGTACGGCAACCACAGAGGGCAACGCGCAGCTAGTGCAGCAGGTGATCCAACAGCGGCCTCGGGTTTCCGTTCGCCGTGTTGCAGCTGCGGTCCAAATGACGCCAACGTCCACGTATCGTCTCATGCGCCAGAGTTTACACCTCTATCCATACAAAATTCAAACGCGGCAACCCCTCAGCGCCGCTACCATTGCTGCACGAGAGACATTCGCTAACGATATAGTGCACAGGATTGATGACGGCGATATGCATGTGGGCATGGTCACAGAATTATGACTAATACCGTATGATAAAGTACGGAATTATCGTGGAAGACTGGCAGTACTTATATGTCATTTATAAAATAATAAATATGTCAAAAGGGCATTATTCAAAAAGATATTTAAGATAAAGAAAACTGCAATGCAACCTGCACCATGCATGTAACGAGCAGCCCTTAGTGGCTCGCCATCACAGTTTATCTTAAATATCTTTGTGACTAATGCCCTTTTGGCATATTTATTATTTTATAAATGACATAAGTACTGCCAGTCTTTCACGATAGTTCCGTACTTATACTCTATCATACGCTTTTAGTCATAATTCTGTGACCATGTTATAGAATATAGACCATTCTTTGATTTAAATTCTGAGGAAGACACTCCTAGCAGTGTTGAAACCCGGTTAATTATAACTATTCACGGTCTCTGAACGTGCAGCCACGTATAAAATGTTAATTATTTCTTCTTTTTTCTGGCCTTCATCCCATATCTTCACGGGATCAGCGTGTTAATTGTGGATTTCCCGTTTTACTGGCAGAGGTTGGCCAGATGCCCACCTGTCGCTACCCCTTTCCCCCTCGCGACGAAATTTCTGTACCCCTTCTGTCTGCGTCTAGGGTTACACCATGTGAAAATGTGAGAACGATTTCTAAATGTTTGCGAATCGCTTAAGTGAAGTGAGACGCTTGTAGCAGTTCGGTATTCACCTAGTCGGATGTGAAAACCACACACATGCCGGCCGGCACACACACCTGCGTCGCTAACACGCCGGGTGCATCCGATCCGAGGCTGGTGCGTCTCCCCGAATCCCGGCGGGGAGAGCGCATGCGCGCAACTATCCGGACGGGCAACTGCACTTCTACTCATTAAAATTGCAAAACCGGGAAGGACAGAAAACAGCGAAATTTTACTTACTGTGCACATGCAGTATGTAGGATTTGGAGAGTACAGCATGCAAACTTTAATGTACAGTGTTGCCATCTCTGACACCAACAATTGCTTCTAGCGGGCTGGGCATCGGTCAAACTACGATTGTGTAACAGACGTGAGTACATGTCACTCCCTGCTCCTTCAAATCTGTGCCTGTGTTCAACGCTCGTAGTGGAGGGTGTGCAGTGGAGTACCAACCAGTCTCTCGTCAACATAAGAGCCATCAGTCTTCTGGCTGTTTTGATGCAGCCCGCCAGGAGTTCCTCTCCTGTTCCAACCTTTTCATCTCTGAGTAGCAATTGTAACTTACGTCCTCAATTATCTGCTGGAAGCACTCCAATTTTTCTCTTCCTTTCAAATTTTTACTCTCTGCACCTCCATATAGTACCACGGAAGTTACTCCCTGCTGTCTTACAACACGTCCTATCGTATTGTTCCTTCTGGTCGCTGTTTCCCACATATGCCTTTCCTCTCCATTTCTGCGTGGAACTTCCTCATTCCTTACCTTATCAGTTCACCCAACTTTCAACATTCTTCTACAACACCACATATCAAACGCTTCTATTCTCTTCTGTCCCGCTTTTCCCACAGTCCTTGTTTCACTACCATACAATGCTGTACTCCAAACGTACATTCTCGAAATTTCTTCTTCAAATTAAAACCTATATTTGACACTAGTAGACTTCTCTTGGCAAGTGTTCCCCTTTTTACCAGTGCTAATGTGTTTTTTATGTCGTCCTTGCTCCATCCATCATGGGTTATTTTGCTGCCTACATAGCAGTATTCCTTCACTTCGTCTACTTCGTGAGCCCAGTTCTGATGTTAAGTTTCTCGTCGTCAATACATCTGCTACTTCTCATTACTTTCTTCTTTCTTCGATTTACTCTCAATCCATGTTCTGTACTCATTAGACTGTTCATTCCTGTAATCCTCCATTTTCACCAAAGAAAGCAACGTCATCAGCGAATCTTATCACTGATATCCTTTCACCTTTTAATCGTGCCCTTTAACATTACTTTTATCTCTGTCATTGCTTCTTCGATGTATAGATTGAATAATAGGGGGCGAAATACTACATCCCTGCCTTACACTGTTTTTAATCCGAGCACTTTGTTCTTAGTCTTCCGCTCTTATTGTTCCCTTTTGGTAGTTGTACGTGTTATGTATCTTTCCCTATGGCTTACCCCTATTGCTTACCCCTATTTTTCTCGGAATTTCGAAGATCTTGCACCATTTTACATTCTCGAACACTTTTGCAAATCGACGAATCCTATGAACGTGTCTTGGTTTTCCTCCAGCGTTGCGTCCATCATCAACCGAACGAAACGTCAGGTCTTGCCCCTCTAGTGCTGAACTCATCCTCATCTAGCTCATCCTCAATTTGCTTTTCCATTCTTCTGCATGTTATTCTTATCAGCAACTTGGGAGCATTTAAGTCGAGTGAGCGATAATTCTCACGCTAGTCGGCTTCAGCAATCTTCGGAACTGTGTGGGTCATGTTTTTCCAAAAGTCTGGTGGTACAGTGCCAGTGTCCTACATTCTGGACACCAACGTCAATAGTCTTTTGTTGCCATTTCCCAAAATTATTTTAGAAATTCCGGTGGAACGTTATCTATTCCTTCTGCCTTATTCGATCTTAAGTCGTCTACAGCCCTTTTAAATTGTAATTCTAATGCTGGGTCCCGTTTCTCTTCTCTGTCGATTTCTGTTTCTTCTTCTACTACTACTACTACTACTACTACTAGTACTACAACGTCATCAGGCAAGTCCATCCCTCACAGATGTCTTCAGTGACTGTTTTCACCCATCTTCTCTCTCCTCTGCATTTAACAGTGGAATTCTCATTGCACTCTTGATATTGCCACTTGATATTTCAGCGAAGATTGTTTTGACTTTCCTATGTGCTGAGTGAGTCCTTCCGACCATCATTTCTTTTTCGATTTATTCAGATTTTCCTGCTGCCATTCCGCCTTAGCTCTTCTGCTCTTCTTATTTATTTCATTCGTAACTGACTTGCACTTCTCTATTCTTGAATTTCTCTGAATATTTTTGTACTTCTTACTTTCGTCGGTTAACTGAAGTATTTCTTCCGTTAACGATGTTTCTTCGCAGTCACTTTCCTTGAACCTATGTTTTCCTTTCAAACTTTGCCAAGACCTGTACTTTCAGTAGGTGAGAGACCCTGAGAACGTCCTGGCCAGGGTAACATCCCAACACCCTTACTATCGAGTTTGGTCGAGACAACACGGGTACCATGTGGCCGTGTTTTACCTCGCTGAAAGAGAGCGTCACGGAAACGTCGAAAATAGGAAACAGTCACTACCGGCCTTAACACGTCCGAAATCGAACGCCCGATCTCCATATTACCAGCAAGATGATCGCGTTGAATACCCACTGGGAACTTCGTACTATCAGGCCAAGGTACCGGGCCGATACGACGATTCTGAATGCAATCTCGCAACGTTATTTGTCCTCCGAACTTCCGCACATGTTGATGCTGTGCCTAGGACCAAGAATCGACCGAGAAGACGCGGCGCCACTCCGTCGGGCGAACCGCCGTCGGTGTGCCTCTCTCTGCTGCCGCATCAAGCGAACCAGCAACAACGGATACCATTCCGATAGTCCATGGTGGACCGGACATCGTCGCACTGTCCACGAGGATACTTGTCTTACTAGAAACAAGTTCGTTTCCAGATACAAGGCACGAGGCTTGGCTCTATGATCCTGTGTGGCCGAGCAAAAATGTCTGTCCTCTCTGGCGCTAGACGCGCGGGATCTTTGAGACCCTGCATGGCCACGAATTTGGCTGTCCTTAGTCATCGATTCCATATTCACATAAAAATCGTGGTATCCCGACCAACGACTGGAGCAATACCGCGGAATAATAAACCAATGTCTCGATTTTACTGCTCTAGAATTCCGCCATGTGCTGGTGGGGGTTTCTTCTTCCTGCACAATGCGATCTGCTCGCCAACAGCCATCATTGAAATGCGATCTCTGAAAGCCGAACCTGTGACATGATCTTGCATTAAGAATGCAAATAGCGTTACTCCTACCTACGTCAGGCTGATCCACTGAAGTGCTAACAATTCGCATATCTAAGCAAATAGTACACTTAATCACTTGTTGCCTTTTGTTGCACTCCGCCTTCGTTGTGCTGAGTTTTTAATAGGCAGCATTGTATACCGGGATCAGTAACGGCCTATAATGCGGTCTTGGGTTACCGACGAAGGTAGTTTTTGATGTGTCGACAGAAGTGCCGACACAGTGTGATTTGAGGGGACCGCAATGCATGCTATAAGCTCACGAAGGATGGCGTGAGGTCTGAACAGGATACGTAATGAATGCTATAAAGAAAAGTACGTAGCTTTTGGAATACTTAACTTTAATCCATCCTTGTTGTATACATCGTTCTTGATGAGACATGCTTTATACGATAAGTATCAATTGCTATGTAAGGCTAATGGCGCCTTGCTAGGTCGTAGCCATGGACTTAGCTGAAGGTTATTCTAACTTTCTGCTCGGCAAAGGAGCGAGGCTTCGTCAGTGTAGTCGCTAGCAAAGTCGTCCTTACAACTGGGGCGAGTGCTAGTCCGTCTCTCGAGACCTGCCGTGTGGTGGCGCTCGGTCTACGATCACTGACAGTGGCGACACGCGGGTCCGACATGTACTAATGGACCGCGGCCGATTTAAAGCTACCACCTAGCAAGTGTGGTGTCTAGTGGTGACACCACAGTTTTAACGTTTGGTCATGTGAACTGTGTACGGGGTTATTACAAATGATTGAAGCGATTTCACAGCTCTGCAATAACTTTATTATTTGAGATATTTTCACAATGCTTTGCACACACATACAAAAACTCAAAAAGTTTTTTTAGGCATTCACAAATGTTCGATATGTGCCGCTTTAGTGATTCACAGACATCAAGCCGATAATCGAGTTCCTCCCACACTCGGCGCAGCATGTCCCCATCAATGAGTTCGAAAGCATCGTTGATGCGAGCTCGCAGTTCTGGCACGTTTCTTGGTAGAGGAGGTTTAAACACTGAATCTTTCACATAACCCCACAAAAGGAAATCGCATGGGGTTAGGTCGGGAGAGCGTGGAGGCCATGACATGAATTGCTCATCATGATCTCCACCACGACCGATCCATCGGTTTTCCAATCTCCTGTTTAAGAAATGCCGAACATCATGATGGAAGTGCGGTGGAGCACCATCCTGTTGAAAGATGAAGTCGGCGCTGTCGGTCTCCAGTTGTGACATGCGCCAATTTTCCAGCATGTCCAGATACACGTGTCCTGTAACGTTTTCTTCGCAGAAGAAAAAGGGGCCGTAAACTTTAAACCGTGAGGCATCCAGAAGCTTTAAACTGCGCATACCATCGCCGAATGGAGTTAGCAGTTGGTGGATCTTTGTTGAACTTCGTCCTGAAGTGTCGTTGCACTGTTATGACTGACTGATGCGAGTGCATTTCAAGCACGACATACGCTTCCTCGGCTCCTGTCGCCATTTTGTCTCACTGTGCTCTCGAGCGCTCTGGCGGCAGAAACCTGAAGTGCGGCTTCAGCCGAACAAAACTTTGAGTTTTTCTACGTATCTGTAGTGTGTCGTGACCATATGTCAATGAATGGAGCTACAGTGAATTTATGAAATCGTTTCAATCATTTGTAATAGCCCTGTATAGTGTCAACCTTTATGAAATCGGTGCGCCGTTGCTGTCTTGGAACGGTAGACAGCCCTCTGTAGAGATTAACGTGTGAGACACCCTGCTAAACCCGCAGGACCGCACAGGTTATTTAAATTGTGGAAACGGGCCAAAATAAGCGGCTGTCGGTTACACTCGAACATACAACTTTATTCATTTGACCAAACGTTACAAGAGCCAAGAAATTTTTTAAAAAATCACAGCATTAATTTTTGGAACTTAATTACCGGCTGAATGCGCCATACAATCTCATGCCTTAATGGCAAGGTCACTTTAATTTAAAATCGACTGAAAGCCAATAACCTAAAACTCAAACCAAAATCAGAAATCTAAAAGGCAGAAGGCCTTATCTTAAATCAGTTCTTTCAATTAGGCTGAAGGCCCAATCAATCTCACATCTTAACAGCAAAACAACTTTAATTAAAAAAAATTCGGCTGAAAGCCCATCTCTTAAGACCCAAACCAAAATTAAATATTTAAAAGGCAAAAGGCCTTATCTTCAAACAGCTCTTTAATTAGCCTGAAGGCCCAAACAATCTTACGTGTTAAGGGCAAAACAACCTTAATTTAAAAATCGGCTAGAAGCCATACAAATACAAACAAAAAGAACAAATAAGACAAGGCAGTCGACGCAACGGCGCTCAGAAGATTCCGAGGGGCAGCCTGGAATTCAAACACTAACGCTCGCTTAGGTGAGACAAGCAGTCGGCCCAACCATTCTCGATCCGGCGACAACCCAACCGACAGACAGTCAACGGACCCACCGACAAGATAACTTCCGCTCCACCCGACCAGCACACAACAGGGAGTTCGATGGAACAACGTAGAAGGTATTGGCGCCCACAACCAATTATACATTGAGCTGCAAACTACGCACCGTGCTGGACAGCGACAACACGATGAGGATAATACCCTGCCTGAATTTGCGTTAACGGCCAGGGCAGGTAACGGGGACGTTAACGGCCACAAGGCAGAAGATTTCGCTGGTGGACTTCAATTCAAAATAACCAAATACATTTAAACTCCACCGGAGGGTCGCTAAAATTTGCCAACTTGAAAACACACGTTGTTGCTCACGAGAATGTCCCAACAGCCGACAACGAAATCCAAACGAAACAATGTGAACAGTCGTGACTTGCTGGTAGATTAAGTCAAAACTGAACTTTCCTGTCCAGGATCGGTGAGCCACGGACCTCGTAGCAGTGGGAACAGCACCACACACTCCGACCGCGCGTGGACGCCGCCAGCGGCCTCGGCCGAACTACGCGCCTCGGAGATTTCCTCACTGCTCCACGCCAACCGACCAACTGATCGCACACCGCACAGCCGGCACTATAAGCAACGGGCCAAAGAGAGTACAAGGTGCGAATATCGATACACACCGCTGCTACCACTCGCGGAGGGAGAGGATAACAGCACAATCGCAATAACCGCACGAGACTAAACACAGAATAGCAACTGAGGTTTAATCCAACGCGTAACATGAGCCAGCCACGGTTTAACGTGTATTCCCGAAACAATGATCGCGTGAAA